>NC_025859.1:145240-234729 GCF_000755165.1 Leishmania panamensis | reverse complement strand
CGAAGCATCCTACCAACGCGCCTCTCTCTCTCTCGTGAGCTGACCTATCGGGAAGAGATGCGGAAAGGGGGAGGTCGTTGTCGCATTTCACCCTACTGCACTCTTCTTCTATGCCTGGGACTCCTTTACTACTCCACCCTTGCGTGCTCGTTCTCGTCTGTGTACTCGTCATTGGTGGGCTCTTGAACGATAACAACACGTACTTACACATGCGCATGTGTGTTGTCCTCCCCTTCCCTCCTTTTCGTTGGCGTACTGCTTGGATCCTTGCTAGACCACTCCATCCCCGTTCAGACCACCATCAGCACATCTCATACCCTAAGCCCTCCATCACCCTCGCCTTAGTTGACCCCTTAGAAAGGTAAAACACTGAAAGGAGTCTCTACCGCTCCGGTTGTATCCTCGCCCGTGTGGTGGTCTCTCTCAGTTTTCTTCCTCTCTATACAGAAAAGATGTTCCCGTTTGAGGAGTACGTGAGCGGTCGCGTGGTTCAGCAGTACATGCGAGACAACGTCGACTATGTCTGTTACCTGGCGTTTGCCTACATGGGCATGGTGCGCTACGGCCCGGGTATTGCCAAGGCTCTCCTTGGCGACAACCCCGCACCGCAGCCGTCCGCCAACGGCAAGCGCGCAAAGCCGGCTGCTGATCCAGAGTGGCTGCGACTCAGCATGATCGTGTGGAACTTCCTGCTGGCCGGCTTCTCAATCTGCGGAGCTATCGTGTTGGTGCCAGCGCTGCTCTCCTCCATCAAGGACAATGGCCTGAAACGCTCTGTGTGCGAGTACCGCGATGATCTCACCTACTCCACCCCGCGCGGTTTCTGGTTTGCCATGTTCGTGCTGAGCAAGATCCCGGAGCTCGTCGACACTCTCTGGCTGATTTTGCAGAAGAAGAAGACGCCACCGTTTCTTCATTGGTACCATCATGTGTCGGTACTCATCTTCTCCTGGTTCAGCTACGCCGCCGGCAACTCGACAATGTCCGTCTTCTGCACCATGAATATCTGCGTGCACTCTGTCATGTACATGTACTTTGCCCTGTGCGCATGCGGCATCAAGAAGGTGCTGCGCCCCTTCGCTCCCTTGATTACGGCTCTGCAGATCTTGCAGATGGTGGGCGGTACCGCGCTCACCTTCTACTCTTACGCGGTGAACATGTCATCCTACAATGCCGGCATTGAGGACATCCACAAGCTACCGTGCGCTGTCCCCAAGTCCGCTGCCCGCTTTGGCGCGCTCATGTACTTGTCCTACCTGTACCTCTTCTGTGAGTTGTACGTGAACTCGTACATTACGGGTCCCTCTCGCGCCACCGTCGCGAAGAAGTCTGTGTAAAACTCACCCCTCAGCCAACACCAAAAGCGAGAGAAATCGAGGAACGAACCCCTGAATACATGCACAAAAGCTCCCGTACTGGGAGGAAAGGGGGTAAAACAGGAGTAGCGCCTAGTGAAATGGCCATGCCTTCATCATTGCCGCTCCCCCCCCCCTCTATCGTGCCTCTCTTTCACTGTGCGTGCGTGTGTGTGTGTGTGTGTGTGTGTGTGTGTGCTTTGCAGCGCAGACACGCGTAGAGGGATGAGGAAGAGATGCCAGACATTCTGACCAGCAGAGGAACACACGTCTGGCCCCTGCCTCTCTCTCTCTATTTGTTATTGTTTTCCGAGTGCCAAGTGGGGAAAGGAAAAAAAGGAAACACGGGGATTTCGCACACATGTGGAAGTGTATGTACGCCCGTCCAGGCACCAACACATGCAGCTTGTGCGCCCCCGTCCTCTGCCACCTTCTTCGCTTGGCTTCCTCCTCCTCGGCCACACACACGCGCCCTCTCTCTGTCTCTTTTTAATCTTTGCCGTATCCGGACAATTCTTTAGCACCCTTTTTGTTTTTCTGCCGTTTCGCTGTCTTCACTCGTGAGGAAAAAGTGGACGACGACGACGATGTGAGGGACTCCACCAATGTGCATCTCCAACGTGCATGCGGTGTTGTCTCCCATCTCGCTCGCTCACTCGCTATCTTTGTGTGCATACGGAGGTGGGCGTGCACGGTAAAGCCCATGTTTTTTTCTTTTCTTCTCTGCCTCTAACTCGCTGTGGTCCGTCTCCCCCCCCCCTCCCCCTCCATCGCCGCCGCCCACCCGTCGTTTCCGCATTCCGCTTGAAGGTTCATCTCGTAATATCGATGCTCAGGGGAGAAAACAAGCAAACAAGCAAAAGGAACTATTATCCTCAGTCCCCTCCCCTCAACCTCCCTTCTCTCCTCACCCCCCCCTCCACCCCTGCTGCTGTATTGGCCTTCCGTCCCTTGCTCACGCACATCGGAATATACGGGACACCCCTCCGAAGCAAGGCCGCGCCGGGAAAGCTTATTTCACCCCTCGGAAAGCCTGCGTCCGTCTGACATCTTTCTCCGCGGTCTCTGTGTCTGGGTGGGGAGGGGGGTCTTTGTGGACTCTGCTGCTGCTGCCGGTGCGTCGGAAAGGCACGGGCCTACAGAAAAGAGAAGCACAAGAGCAAAGAAGGGCTTGCGAGTGGGGGAGCGAGGCGCGCCTGTTCTGTGCTTTCCTCCTTTACCTTCTACGTTTTCTCCTTACAAATTGGGGGCGAGGAATGACGCATGCATGGACAAACGCACACACACACACACCGTCAGTGTGAAACAGAGAGAGAAGTCAAGCCCACTATGCAATAGCGCCCTTGTTAGGATGGGATTTATTTATTTATTTATAGCGAAAAGGATGACACGCGCCAAGGCAAAGAATACTTGAACAAGTCAACGTGATACAGGACAGTGTTGGCTCACTAACGACATATTCTGTGTTGTCCGCTTCAGGCGATTTCGTCGCCCCCTCCCCCTCCCTCCCCTGCCTCCCACTACCGCCACGACCATTGGTGCCCACACAAGTACGTGCGCAGAAGTATTACAAAATATACGTAAAAGATACCAAAAAAGGGGGGAAGGAGGAAAAATGTATAACAGAACGTAAGCGCGGCGGCTCCACAAGTTGGCGGTCGTTTTCCTTTCGTTCTTCTCTTTTCCTAGGGGCGCACATACTGTCCCCTTCCCCCCCCCCTCACCACTACCCCAGCGCCTAACCACCTAACTAGCTCCATCTCGAGCTTACTTTGTCTCCTTAGCCTCAGCTGTGGCTGCTTGACGGAGATGGGGGTCGAAAAAGTGATCTCCATGTGTGTACATCGGAAAGAGAGGGTGCGTCTGATGAATGTGTGTGTGTGTGTATGTGCAGCAGACTCCTCTCTTTTCTATTCTTTTCGTGTGTGTGAAGGATGGGTTTTTTCTCCTTAGCCCAGGTGTGTGCGTGCGTCCGCGCAGTCTTGTTTGCAGCCTTTGAGGGGGAGTTGCTGTTGTTTCGTTGTTTCGTCTGCCCCTCCTTCCTGTCATCCCCGTCGAGCTCACCTTTTTCTACCCTCCGCGCATGTGTGTCCTCCTGCCAACTTTTCATTTTCGTCTTAGGCGCATCAAAGCTGGTGGCCATGCTCGGGGATACACACGCACACGCACGTGCACTCATCCCCCTCCCCCCTTTCGTGGGCTGCACACGCACGCTACGATTGAAAAAGGGAGCAACCCGCAGCGTCGGCGCGCGGCAGCGAAATTCAGTGCCTCACACACTCGTCTCTGCGAGAGTAACGGCTTGGTAGTGCTTGGGTGTGTGTGTGTGCGTATGGGCTTCTTTGCATGCATCACAAGCTGCGAAATCAAAACAAAACCGAAAGAAATAGGCGAATGTCCTCATGATGGGAAGCTCTTCATTGTTTCCGCTTCGACCCCATCACCCATCGACCCCTACTGCCACCACCTCTCTCATACGCATACACACGCACACACAGATGTGAAAGCCAAGCCTCACTTGCTCACCTTCTCTAACGCCTGTGCCATCATTTTACCACTCCTGGCGCTGTCGCTTCATCATCGCGTTCCCTTCGTTGGCTTTAGTCCATCTCTCTGCACCTGCCCCGTGCGAACGTCTGCCCACAAAAGCTCAGACGCGCACGCAACGCCTCTCTAGATCGAGTGCACCATTGCGCAAAGAATGGAGGCCCTCGACAATTACCTCATCACCCACTTCGACGGCCACGCCGTGCAGAATTGGCTGGCGAACAATGTGGACATCGGTGTGTACATCGCTGCCGCCTACCTGACCTTCGTCTTCAAGGGTCCGCAGCTGGTGGACTTTATCTTCTCTGGCAACCCACCGACAAAGCTAATCAAGATGTGCTGGAGTCTGTGGAACGTTGGTCTCGCCGTCTTCTCGATGTACGGCGTGTACCACACTGTTCCCCTCTTCATCAACAACCTGCGCAGGTACGGCCAGAAAGATACACTGTGCCGCTTCCGCGAGGAAGAGTTCTTCACTGGCAAGCACGGCGTTGCCATGGGGCTCTTCTCCCTTTCGAAGCTGCCCGAGTTCGGCGATACCTTCTTCCTCATCATGGGCGGCAAGCGCAAGCTCCCGTTCCTCTCCTGGTTCCACCACGTCACCATCTTCCTCTACGCATGGATGGCATACCAGCAGGCCTCCAGCATCTGGATCGTGCTGGCCTCCATCAACTACTTTGTGCACTCCATCATGTACACGTACTTCGCCCTCGCCGAAGCCGGCTTCAAGAGCCTGGTGAAGCCGTTTGCCATGTACATCACGCTGCTGCAGATCACGCAGATGGTGGTGGGCCTTTACTTCACAGTCTCCTTCATAGTTCACCACAAGGCGGATCCGCAGGGCTGCAACGGCTCAACGATGGCGCTGGCGCGTGGCCAGTGCATGATCTACATCTTCAATTTTTACCTCTTCTCAGAGATGTTTGTGAAGGGGTACGTGCTGCCACGCAAGGCGCCGGCTGGCGAGGCAACGGCTGTTACTGCCCCCGCTAGTAAGAAGCACAATTAAGGAGCAGTCGTTCAGCAAGCGGACAGTCAGTGAGGTGAAGAAGTAGGAATAAAAGCAACGCATGATATACTTATTGTTTCCCCTGTCTTTGCTCATGCTGTTTAGCCTCTCCCTTCTCTCCCCGTCACTGCTCTTCCAGCTTTGTCTTTTTGGGGGGAGGGAGGGGAGTGTCATGCTGATGATGCAGCAATGCTGTCTGAGTTTTTTGTCTATTTTTTTTTTTCCTTACTTCTCATCTTCCTAACGTAGACCGGTGTTTATGGTGGGGAAGGGGGTATGTTGGGCAGTCAGTGATACTCACTCTCATCTTTCTCACTCAGCCTCCTTCCTCTCTCCATGTCAGCCTTGTACAGCGGCGGGACACGATTCCGAAGCTGCGATCCAGACGGCACAGAGAGAGGCAACTGAAAGCTATTCCTTTGCGCTTTTCTTTGTTTGTTCTGTGGTATGATTGCTCGTTTGCTGTAGCGGCGGTGGGTTGCCGGAAGGCCTCACCCAACCCACCCCCTCGTCTTCGCGCCTGCATCTGCTGAGCAAGTGAGCATCCGAGTAAATGGCCAGAAAGTGAAGGACACACATTCATCCTATCGAAGCTTGTCTACGTGCGTTTGTGTGTGTGTGTGTGTGTGTGTGTGTGCGTGCGTGTATATTGGGGCACCTTCGGGTGCTACTTTGCCGCACCGTACTCGTATCCGTACAGGTCGATTGAAGCGACTAGAAAGACCTGGCTGTGTGTGTGTGCGTCGTCATCTCCACAGGCTTGTATCCATGCGGCACATGCCCCCCTATGTTGGAGGCACCAAGTCAACCCTTTCTCCCCTCTTCTCCCGTCGTTCCTCCTCTCATACACTACTGCTCGCTTCTCTGTTTCCTCCTTACCCCCCCCTCCCTCCCCCACTTTCCTCTCTCTCTCTCATGTTTGCACACGCTCTCCCTCTTTCGACGACCACGGTCCCTCTAAAGCGCATGCGTCATCATCCGCAGCACATGTAAGCCCTCCCTACGCCTCCCCTCTCCGTCTCTCTCTTGATTTACCGCCACCACCACCACCACCACTAGCCGCTAGACTCTTTTGTGTGTTGTCTCGCTCGCGCACGCCGCCGCCTCTGCTGCTTCCCCACCCTCATCAATACGGTGCAGCTGACACTTGTCTGAACTCGCTCCTTCTTACCACCGTTGCACGTCGCTACATACACGCACACGCACGCACAAACTGCAACGACAGGAATATACAAGCAATCATGCAGTGGGTCGACAACTGGGGTGCCAACCACTACGATGGCTACGCCTTCAAGCAGTGGCTGCTCGACAACCACGACATTGCCATCTACGTTGCCGTTGGGTACATCACCTTCGTTTTTCAGGCGCCCAAGCTGGTGTCCAAGTACCTGAACCTGCCCGCGAATGCCAAGACCAGCCCCCTCGTGCCGGTTATCAACAAGACCTGGGCCGTGTGGAACATCCTCCTGTCCGCCTTTGCCTTTTACGGCACGACGCGCGTGGTGCCGCCGCTGCTGTACAACCTTAAAACGTACGGCCTGCACGACACCCTCTGCACCTTCCGCCCGGATGAGTTCTACACGTCCGACGTCGGCGTAGCGCTAGGCCTCTTCACCATCTCCAAGGTCCCCGAATTCGGAGATACCTTCTTCCTGGTCCTGAAGGGCACGAAGCTGCGCTTCCTCTCCTGGTTCCACCACACCGCCATGTTCCTGTACGTGTGGCTCTCGTACGAGACCGGCAGCAGCACCCTCATCTGCGCCGCTGCCATGAACTACTTCGTGCACACCATCATGTACTTCTACTTCTTCCTGTCAGAGGCCGGCTTCAAGAGCCTCGCCCGCCCGTTCGCCATGTACATCACGCTGCTGCAGCTGGCGCAGATGGTCGGTGTGATGTTTGTGTCGGGCTACGTCATTGTCCAGAAGTACATCCTGGCTGACCAAGGTATCACCGACGGCATGACAGGGTCGTGCTCTGGCACCACCATGGCAACGGCCCGCCTGCAGCTCGGCATCTACACAGCGTTCCTCTACCTGTTCGGCGAGATGTTCATGAACAACCATGTGCGCCCGCGCGCTGCCAAGAAAGCGGACTAAGCTCCCCTCTTCTTGTGCCACCTTTCCAGGCGCGCATGGTTGTGATTTTCATCGCCCGTTGGGTTGCGATGTCTGTTGTTCGGACCTCTGTCTGCATGATCTGTGGTTGTGTACCTGTGCGAAGCGTCTACGTTGTTGTGTGGGTGTGTGTGTGTGTGTGGGTGTGGGCTGGGCATCATCCGTCGCCGTGCGTCCCTGGACGGGTGCGGGTTTTGTGGGGATCCGGAAAGAGACGCAACGAGAGACGAAAGAAAACAAGCGCGAGGGAGTCGCGTGCACATACATGTAGGCGTAGGTGCGTGGGTGTGCCCACGCCCGTCTCCCTTTTGCTCGCCGCAGCTCTGCTCGAGCGCACATGTGTTTATGGATGTCTTTGTCTTCTCGACATCGCTCCCACTGCTTTGTGCGGCATCTATTGTGTGTGTGTGTGGCTTCTCCTGGGCCTCTTGCTTACTCGCTGCGTGGGTGATGGCGTTATTGAGTGGGGCAGCCTGCCCGTGGCGCATACTTGTGAAGGTCGAAGAGAAGCACACAGCAGCAGCCGTAGCAGGAAGACGTGATGCCGTTGAGAGACTAGCAGGTGGGGGGGCTGTCATCGACGACGCTGGCACGAAGAGTAGGAATTGGAAGAATGAGGTAGACGCGGCACGGCCCAGAACAACGAACCCGCGTCATGCTCCACGGCCTCAACAGGGAAAGGGACGAAGAAGCAAAGAGGCACAGATGCTCCTCTTTGCTTCTTCTCACCTTTGTGTGGATGTCGTATGTGCTGATGTGTACCCGTGAGTGAGTGAGTGAGTGTTTGCGAGTGGTGGTGTGCCTGTGTGATTGCAAGCGACAGTCTTTGCTGCAGGTGTTGAGGAAGGAGATGGAGAGAGAGAGAGAGGGGGGGATGGGGAAGCGATGTAGGTGTCCGAAGAGAAAAAAAAAACGAAGAGAACGAAAAGTCTCGTTTGCGTTCTCTTCTCTCTCTCTCTCTCTCTGGTTTGCTTCTGCTCTTGCTCTGACTCTCCTTCTCTGGCGCACACACGCGTCCACATCCATCCTTCCAGTGCTGTTACGTCTCGGTCAGGAAATAGTGTACATGTACCGTCCTCGCACATGCACGGATACGCCCTCTCTCCCTTCCTACTCCATAAGGTGTTCGAGTAATGTACTTGTGTGTGTGGGGGGGGGGGAGCTAGTTTTGAGGTCGTCAACGGTGGCGGCAGCATGTACATCTAATACCCCCTCTCTTCTCTTCTCCTCTCTCCCCCCTCCATCATTTCCTTTCATCCTCTCTTACCGTCTTGTGAAGTACAGCCTTCTCCTCCTCCCCCTCCCCCTCCCCCTCTCTCAAATCACATCTTCCTCAAACTAATCTCTTTTCTTAGCCTGTTTTTCGTGTTCTCGCTGGGCCCCCTTTCACCAGCCCTCTTTGTTTTGGATGTGGACGTGGGTGTGGGTGCTGCAACCCCCTCCCCCTCCCCCAGCTGGGCGGACCCCGCCCCACACCCAAATGCCACCTTCCATATCCCCCCCCTCCTTTTTCTCCTCTTCCCCCTCTTTTCCTGTTGAACGGTTGGCCTTTGTTTGTTTAGGTCGCCTCCCTCCCCCCCCCTCCCTCCCTCACCCTCCCTCACCTGAAAAGGGAAAGTGACGAGGTCGGAAGAGAGGGAGGGAGGGGGAGGAGGGGACCCCCGGAACGGAAAAGGTGAAACGGCGGTGTGACGGAAGACACAGAGAAAGTCGTCAATAGAAGCGAGGGAGAGGGGGGCGAAACAACCCCCCCCCTCCCCTCCTCACCGATTAGTAAAGAGCAAACGAAGACGACCATGAACGCAAGGAGGAGGAAGAGAAGAAGGCAGGCAATGGAAGAATGGAGTAGGGATCCTGATCTTCCTGCGTGGAATCTCCGGACCCACATCTACACACACACACACACACACATTCCCCTCGCCATCATTTTCTTCTCCTTCTTTGTGGGTTTGCTTCTTTTTCTCGCTTTCCTAATTCTCCTTCTCTCGCCTTCTCCTCACCCCCCCCTTCTCCCTCCCTTTACTGATATAATGCGCATACACACGTACAGGTGCGTGTGTATGCGCAGCCTAGTTTCTTCTCTGATGGGTTGTTTTGTTTGTATTCTCTTTCATTCTGAGCTCGTACAAGTAGTGAGGCACGTTCTCCGTCTACTCCTGTGCGAGCCCAACTCCCCACACACATGCGCACAGACACACAGTCCCCTTTTCTACATGTATGTCTGACTGCCTGTCGCCCTCTCTGTGTGGGTGACTTGTCCGTGGCGATCTTCTGATTTCCTTCCTTCACTCGTTTTTCGGCTGTGTGTGCGTGTGTGCCCTGCGGTGGTGTGCACAAATGGGGAGGGGGGTGGAAAAGAGCAAACAAGAGGGACTCGCACGCACGCACGCACACGCTCACACAGAGAGAGGGGAACAAGGCAGGCAGACAGACGCATGCGCATCGAAGTGCAAAAAGAGTACACACCACCAAAAGATCAGCATGAGAAACCGAAAAACAAAAAGGTGAGCAAAAAAAAAAGCGAGGAAATTAAAAAGAGGGGCCGACTGTTTGCCGCTGGTGCAACGTCCTGCACGTGGCCCTCTTGCCTTCGTAATGTATGGCCCTCTGTTGCCGCATCCACATCGGAGCAGCAGCTTGGGGAGCCAACGCCGGAGTTAACGGACCTACTGGCACACACACACACACACATCTGAAAAGAGAGGGAGACGCGGGAGAAGTGAACCCACACACTCGAACACGTGGTGATCCACTGCGCTTTCTTGTTTCAGGGAGGTTGGTGTTGGTGGTGTCGCGGCGACACCGTCAGCGCAGCAGGCTGAGCCTTGCTGTATATGCATATACCTACGTGTACGTGTATGTTCTCTCTCTTTTACTCTGCCTCTCTCTCTCCCTCTCTGTTTGTTGCACCTCCGTACATCGTGCTGTTCAGTCTTACGCAAATAGCTGCTGTGCTGCAGAATAGAGTGCGTCCGCGTAAGCACGCATACGACTACTTTGTTGTTGTTTTGAACACGCAGCGGGACTCCAGAGAACTCGCACAGGTGTACCTTCACTGCAGTTTGTCTTTGTTTTCTTTTCTTTTTTGCTTTTCGTAGTCGATATATCCAGTAGAACCGAAACAGCCATATACACACCAAGCCAAGATGCAGTGGCTCGACAACTACGGTGACCAACGCTACGACGGCCACGCCGTGCAGAAGTGGTTGGCGAGCAACGTGGATGTGTGCGTGTACATCGCCGGCGCATACCTCGCCTTCGTCTTCACTGGTCCGCGGGTCATGGAGGCCCTGTTCCACGGCAAGCCGCCGGTGGCTATCATCAAGAAGGCGTGGGCGCTTTGGAACCTCGCGCTCTCAGCCTTTTCGCTCTACGGCTGGCTGCGTGTTGCACCGCCACTACTGCGCCATCTAATGAAGGATGGCATGCACGACACCCTCTGCACTTTCCACGAGGACGAGTTCTACACCACCAAGGTTGGCTTCGCCATGGGCATGTTCGCCATCTCCAAGGTGCCCGAGTTCATCGACACGGTCTTTCTGCTAATGAGGGGCGTGAATCTGAGCTTCCTCTCCTGGTTCCACCACGTCACGACGTATCTGTTCGTGTGGTACAGCTACCAGCAAGGGACGAGCATCTTCATCTGCGCCGCTGCCATGAACTACTTTGTGCACTCCATCATGTACTTCTACTTCTTTCTGTCAGAGGCCGGCTTCAAGAGCCTGGTGAAACCGTTCGCCATGTACATCACGCTGCTGCAGATCACGCAGATGGTTGGTGGACTCTTCGTGTCGGGCTACGTACTCCTCCAGAAGTTCACCGAGGGCACATCGAATACCAGAACCTGCAGCGGCACGTCCATCTCAACCGCCCGCACGCAGCTGGTGATCTACATCTTCAATTTTTACCTCTTCTCAGAGATGTTTGTGAAGGGGTACGTGCTGCCACGCAAGGCACCGGCTGGCGAGGCGCTCCGCACCGCTCCGTCGAGGAAGGCCGCGTAAGCACATCGCAGCGCAGTCTGATATTCAAAGCATTCTTGTTAGCTTGTTTATTTCCTCACTTGTCTCTCTCTCTTTCTCTTGCACTTGCACTTGCTCTTCTACCAGTCATGCCCAGCGTTCTTGTATTCCTTCTGTCTTTGCCGCTTTCTCCTAGTTTCACGCCATGCTCTGTTCTTCCTCTTCCTCCACCCTCACTCCCCCTTGGCGACTAACAGCACTGCTGGTGTGTGCCTCTACAGGTGGGCTTATGAGGGAGGGAGAGAGAGCGACGCCTTTAGGGAAAACAGGCTTTAAAAGACGATGTGCGGACGGACAAAGCGAAGGAAGGTGTGCGGCCTCATGGAGTGAGAAGAACGATCATGTTTGATGGGGATCAGAACAGCAGGACTGATTTGTCCGTGTGTGTATGTGTGTCTTTTTCGACTGGTTTGTTTGTGTTGTTGTTGCTTTTATTTTCGTCCCTTATGTAAACCTCTTCTGGATCTACATGATAGATTCTGAAGACAACTAAGCGTAGAAGCTGAGATGGTGGTGGTGCTGGTGGTGGTGGTGGTCGAGGGGATGCCTCAGAAGTCGACACACACACACGCACACGGAGAGCAAAAGGAAACGAACGGTGGAAGAAGAGGAAGGCGTGTATGTGTACATGCATGCATGGATGCAACACCACGTCGAGGTGCTGCAATAGACGCTTGCATGTCTCGCTCGCTCGCTCTCATCGACTATCTGTCTCTGGCTTCCTCGTTGCCTATGGATCATTTCTTTGCTAAGAGGGGGCACTCACAATGCGCAGTGCACCTGCGTGCTTCAGGTCCGCCTGGGTGACGCCCCCCGAAAATTCACCCTACCTTGCCTTCATGTTGTCCTCATCTTCTCTTCCTCCTCATCAATGATTATCCGTGTGCCTCAGCTTCATCTGCGCACCTTTTGTGTAAGTGGGTAAGTGCGCCTGTGATGGTGGCGGGTACTTCAGCTGTTTAGCGGGAGTCCTGCGCTCGTCTGCGGTACGTTTTGGTCTTGTCTTTTTTTGTTTGTTTGTTTGGTCGTCCTCCTCTCCAGCGTGAACGTGTTCCCCTCACGCCTGCCCCATGTCTCTCTCTCTCTTTTTCCACCCTTCGCATGTGCATCCGTCATCCTGTTGAACGCACCTTCTCTTCCCTGGCACTCTCCGCAAGCTGCCCTTCTCGTCTCGTCTCGTCTCTTCCTCTCTTCCAGCGTATACGTGTGGTGCAAAGCAGGGCGCACGGATGGGCTGCGTTGTGTCCGTGTAGGCATTGAAGTGAGCGAGAAAAAGGCGCACAGTTTGACTGGGCACATGAAGAGCCGGCGAAGTAGCGAAGATGTTACGCCGATGGTAATGGTGTCGTGTAGGGACCTCCACACGCACAAAGGAGACCATAAAGCAAGAAAATAGAAAAAGGGGGGAGGCCTTGGCGCGTTCATCTCCCTCCAGGCGCGTGTCTTCGTAACTGGGCAATGGTGCGCGTGCGCGACAGCTACCGGAAAGAGCGGGCGCTCTAGTGCAATGCACACTCCTCCCCCCCCCCCTAACCCTCTCCGACTCCCCACTCTTGCTCTTTTCGGCAGCTAAACTACGTATGTAAAAGGAGGAGCGTCGAGTGAAGGAAGAGGCACGCTGGATGGAGTCCTCTAGTGGTGCGCCCTCCTTTACGCACCGCTTTCAACGCCGCGTGCACCGAAGCACCGCGCACAAAGGTGATGCGCTGCTGTTGCGCCTTCCTCGAGTACTCCGCATTCTTCTTTGCTCTCCCTCTCTCCCTCTCTTTCAGAGAGTCTCTCTCGCCGCACGTCACCACCTGCCTCCCCCTCCTCACTCTGCCCGGCCCCTTCGCCCACCTCAGTCTCCCTCTTTGGTCGAAGATATCCTCGGAGACACGCAAAACATCTGTTCACCGCTCTCTCTCTCCCACCCACCCCTTCCCTTACTAGCATCAGCAGATCACTATCAGCCCTCTTCCTCCTCTCTCCCTCCCACGCGTCAGCGTCATGGCCAACTTCATCGACTACATCGTCAACTTCGATGGCTACCCGCTGCAGGCGTACCTGCTCAAGAACATTGATTTGGTCGGATACATTGCATCTTTCTACCTTGTCATGGTGGGCAAGGGCGACCGCATTCTGAGCTGGTGGAACGCGCGTAAGCCGCTGGCCCCCAATGCCGCGGCGAAGCAGAACGGCGCCAGCAAGGAGATGGTGGCGGCGCTCAAGTCATGCTACACTGCTGCCTCCATGTACCACCTGGTCGTCAGCATCGCGGGCGCCGCCATCTCCTGCATGCTGGTGCCCGCCATGGCGCAGTCCCTCCTGGCAAACTCCTTCTTTGAGGTTATGTGTCTTTGGGATGACACTCGCATCTACAAGGGCTACGTCGCCTTCGCCCTCAGTGCCGCGGTGATGGTGAAAGTAGTGGAGCAGCTCGATACGTTCTTCCTGATCCTGCGCGACTACATTGTCGCCTCTCCAGCGCAGAAAGAGAAGCAGGTGCGCCGCGTGCAGCCCTCGCACTGGTGGTTCCAGGGGCTCATTGCTCTTTACTTCTGGCACACCTACAGCATTGGCACCAGCTGCTTCACGATGATCGCCACCCTTACGATGGTCATGTCTGCTGCCCGCAACTTCGTCTACATGCAGCAGGATACCGCGCAGGCCCATGGCAAGTCCGCAGCAGCAGTCAAGTTGAACAGCGCGATCGTGGCGCTGGACATGATGGAGTGGATCGGTTGTAGCGCACTCTCCGTCTACGCCAGCTTCATGAACTACACGGACAAGCGCGGATGCATGACGATGCAGGCGAATGTGCGCATGGCCCTCGTCATGTACGTGACGGCTGTCGTGCTGCGCCTCCGCGAACTGATCAAGGGCGCGGAGGGCCTGGCTGCGCGCGAGTCCAAGAAGCACCAGTAGCCTCTTTCACTCTCACAGTTGCTCGCCCGCACACACGGTGATGGGTGTAGGTATGGGTGCTAAGAGTGCTGTCGCTGCACTGTGTCCTTTTCCTCTTTCGTATGTTTTGCATTTCGGGTCTATTTGTTTTTTTTTTTCGTGCCCTTTGTCGCTGCAAGCACCCAGCCAACTGTCTACGGGCCAGCCTGAAGTACAGACAGCCACGCACGCCCACACGCGTTTCTTTCCCACCGGCAGACCCCGGACCTCCTCTCATCCCCTGCCTTTCCTCATAGGCCACCACCTGGCCCATGACGTATGTGCGATATGTATGTGTGTCTCGGAAGGAGGAAGTGCGGGTTGATCTGCCCACTTCACCTTCTGGTATATCGACTGTCTCTGCGTATACTTGTGGGCGCGAAGTCGGCTGATGCACGTTGTCTGTGTGCGTGTGTGTTATTACAAAAAGACGGCGGTTTCGCTCATCGTCATTAGTACTACAGCCCCCCCCACCCACTCACCCACAGCCCTCTTCTTCTTTTTGCCAGCACCAGCGGTGTGGACACATTCTACTTACCATTATTACTTTGCCTTCCGTTTGCTTTCCCCACTGATATGGTTGTTGTTTATCTCGCTCTCCGCGATGCTGCCACTTCTCTGTCGCTCTCTCTCTCTCTCTCTCTCTTCTTGTGTGTGCATGTGTTTCTGGGCCCCATTTGCCTTTGCTGTTGTTTTTCGCTTTTCCCTTTTTTGATTGTCATTTTCCCCGCACACACACATACACACAGTGCACGCATCAGCCCTATTACAGACATGTTTCATCTTTCTGCTTCGGCTGCTGCGTTGACTCTTCTGGCTGCGCGCGTCTTGATTCGGGTGCTTCCTCGCTGCCTCTCTCTCTCTCTTCTGGGAGAAAAGAAATGCGAAGGCGGTATCGTCGCTGCGGAGGACAGCTGGAGACAACGAAAGAGAACGCACTTGGGAGCAGAAGTGCATGCAGCCCGCTCACAAAAACCGTGAAAAGGGAAGGGAAGAAGGGAAAACGAGAAGAAGAGGGCATCGTCAAGTGAAAGGGGGTCGCTGGGTTTTGCTCACTGCTCTGCTGACCTTTATTTGTGCTCGCCCGGCACTTCTCTTGCTGGTTTTCCCCCTTTGGGGGCTTGAGGGTCACTAACCCCATATGGGCTCGTGCTACCCCCCCCCCTGCCCCTACTCCCCTGCTCTCGTCTCGTTTGTGCGTCCTTGTGTGTAACCCGCCTCGCGATTGCTTGGGTGCGCTGTGTGAATCTGATCTCTTGGGGGCCAAGTGTTTTCTCTTTCCTTATTTGTTCTTTGTTCTCCCCCTCTGCACTTCTCATTGGCGCTTTTCCCTCCCCCTGCCCCTTCTCGGAGAGGGCAGAAGGATAGGGATGATAATGTGCACAGTATGGCGCCTCTTTTTCTGTCTTTTCGCTTCTTTGTGGTTGCTAGCCGGGTATCCGTGTGTGGCTGTGTGGCTGAGTTTGGGCAGAGGTTGTACGCCCGTGTGCTATCACGCGTTTTCTTTTTCCCTCATCGCGTCCCTGTTTGTTGTTCGGTGGTATTTTCCCTCTCTTACCCGGCATGAATGTGTGGGTGTGTGTGTGTGTGTGTGCAAACTCGTCTCCCCCTTCCTCCCATACACGCTGTCCCTCAAAGGCATGTGACTCTCCATATTGAGGGGGGGAGCAGCACTTCCTTGTGCTCCTCCCATGACCGCCCTCTCCCTCTCACCCCACCCCACCCCCCTCCTCTCCCTTCTCCTCCCTCCGTCTCTCGACAAGGGGTGGGGACGTGGTGGTGGAGACTGGGCTGGTTGGGGGGGAAGTGGAATGGCGGGCGGGGGAGGGATGGGGAAAAGGTCACGATACTCGCATGCCTGTCCCGCCTTCGCCTTCCTTCTCCCTGGAGCCTCCCCTCCCTCATTTTTTTGGTGCCCACAGTGCAGGCATTCGTATGTGGTGTTTTAGGCTTTTTCTTTTCCTTTTTCTCTCAGCCCTGCCGCTTGCTCGCCCCCTTC
This sequence comes from Leishmania panamensis, assembly GCF_000755165.1. NCBI lineage: Eukaryota > Euglenozoa > Kinetoplastea > Trypanosomatida > Trypanosomatidae > Leishmania > Leishmania panamensis. The sequence continues at coordinate 218,755 of NC_025859.1, read as the reverse complement.
TCCCCCACCCCTCCTCTCCTCCTCCCTCGGCAGTGATCACTTCGTTAGCTGAGGCCTCGTGAAACGCAGAAGGCCGCACCGACAGCCCCGATGACGGGTTTTCACGCGAAGGTGGGCATGGGCGGCCTCACTGCAATGATGAAGTAGGCGCCAAAGAAGCAAGAAATGCGGTGTGGGGAGAGAGAGACGTGAAAAAGAAAGGGGAAGCTGTGTGGCAGCGGGAAGAGGGAAATACAGTTGAATAAATGGCGTGTTCGAGCGGGACTCCAGGTATCAGTGCAGTCATATTTGCTTCCCCAATCTCGTTCTCGCCCTCTCTGTGTGTTGTCGAGCGCGTGCTGAATCGGCGCACACGCTCGACAGCACGCTTCAATGGAGGGGGAGAAGAAGCAACTCCTGATCATCAGCGCAAACGAAAAAAAATAACGGGAGGGTAGAGGCAGGACCTCTTCCTCTCCGCTTCCCACCCACTCACTGACCCTCCTCACGCATTGGCGCTTCAACAAGGCGAAGCGCGCGGCGCTTTTCTACGCCTCTCCTTCGCCAACTCCCCTGCCTCAGCTTTCATGTACGTGTAGAGGGACTGCGCCTGCGTAGGCATCAGAGCCAAAACAAAGAAAGCGGAGAGACACGCAGCGAAGTGTGCCAGTGGGCCCCAAACAAGGACGCTTTTCTCGGCCTGGGCGTATCGCTGAGTGTCTCTTGGGTAACTGGCCCGATAAAAATGGAGCGCAGGAGCGCTTTTGCTGTCGGTGCTCCCTCAAGAATGGGGAGGAAAGGGGGGCAGCGTACGTCTGGCGCCGCCGAGTCTGTTGCCTCCGATAAGCTGTCATGGCTGAGCGGCAGCAAGAAAAGGACCACGTATGCACGCATGGTGCCTGCGCGGGAATGGGCAGGGGTGTGTTTAGGGCGCTTTCCTCAGCATTGCTCACCTGGTACGCTGCGGCAGCTGTATCTTAGCCTGTCTCTTTTTCCCTTCGCCCTCTCCTCCAGCTCCTTGCGCACTCTCTCTCTCTCCACCCTTCTCTCCTTCTCGGTGCGAGCACCCCTCCCTCGCGCGTGTGCGTATGTGTTTGGCGTTGTGCTATGCAGCCCATCTAGTCGATGTATCTCCCCTCTGCTCGTCCTGTCATCCTCTCTTGCGGCCTGTTGCTGCTCCTCTCACGGCGGCCGCACACGAAGGCGCCTGCACATCAGGCGCTCGTATTGTGAATCTGGTACCTTCTCTCTCCAGCTGTGACGTTCTTCATCCCTCCCACTCGTCTTTCACCTCCACTACTCTTCTTCCCACCTCGCTCAGCGTCTCTGTCTACGTGTCTTCGTGCATCGCTGACACATCTGCTTCGCTTTGTTTACGTGAAGGGGTGCCTTCGACAGGCATGCTGTTTGGCCAGCTTGTCTGCTACGGGTGCCAGCGCATCCTCACCTACCCCCTCGGCGCCGTCACCTGTCGCTGCCGCTTGTGCAATACGATCAACTCGGCGCAAAACCTGCAGCTCACCTGCGGCACGTGTGGACAGGAGCTCCATGCGCCAATAAACACGCTAGCGCTGCTGTGTCCGTGCTGCGGCACCGTAACCGACATCCCGGAGGAGTTACTGCCACCGCTGCCGACCTGCGTTAACCTTGGCGGTGGCGCTGAAGAAGCGAAAACGATCATCTACGTCTCACACCCGACCCTTCCGCCTCTGCCGCGTGCCGACGCCCAGGCCGACGTGAGTACCGCTTGCCCCGCTGGTTCGCGGAGGGCGTCGACACATCCCAAAGCTGATGGGCGAACGCGCTCGCTTTCTTACCCGCGGCGCCGTCTTTCGAGCAAGGAGCATGAGGCCGCGCCACCACAGAGGAACAAGGAGGAGGTCGTTGTCGATGACCACGCTGATGGCGCGCGCGAGGTCAGAAGAGCGCACAACGCAGATCGAGAGCGCAGAGGGACTGCTGATTCCTTGGCCCCGGACCCAGAAGCTGATGCATCGCCGGTGGTCAGCGGGACGGCGCGGCTGGCGGCTTTGAGTCGCCTGGCGCCAACGGTTATGATCGCGACGCGCATTCTGTAAGAGATGAGGAAAAGCACCCGGGGCAGAGGTGCTCTTGTCTTTTGTTGTAGAATTTGCGCGGTCTCTCCCTCAGGGTTGAAGAGGTCGGTGCACAATCGTTTCTCAGTGGCCCCCTTCGCGTCTTGCTGTGCCCTTCCCATCCTCAGTCCTTCACCTCCCCTTTCAAGTACTTCTTACTATTCCACCTCCCCCCTCCCCCTTCCGTCCTGCCTCCCACGATCGCTGGTCATGTCGTCAGCCCCACCGCATCGATGACGTCTCTTTCTCGCTTTTCTATCCCCCCTCTTGCTGGTTCCCATCCCCGTCTCCTACCGTGTATATACTCGCGTTTCTTTCTGCTCACCCTTTCCTTGTGTGTGTCTGCGTGTGGGTGGGTGTCTGTGTACACCTGCTCCGTCGATGTGGGTGAGAGGCCCAAGAAGGAGTCTCTGAATCAGTTTTCATTTTTTCCCTAGAGGAAAGGCAAAAGACCTCACGCTAGCGCACAGCGGAGCGCGAGTGCTTGCAGAAGTGAACCCCCCTGCTGCCTTCTCGTTTTGTTCTCCTCTCTCGGTGTTGAGGGCAACACGAAGAGGCGGAGCGGCCTGACCTCTACTCCTGAAAACCTCGCTCGCCTCGAGTCTCTCGCTGAATGTCTTTTGGGGGACTTTTCACGTCGCCTTCATGGAGTAGTTCACGGTGCTCGCTCACACACAAGCGGATCGCCCCCCTCTCTCCGCGCAGGAAGTCCTTTCAACGACACTTTCGCTCTTCCCCTCCCCCTCGCTTCTCCTCCTCCTTTTTTAGCTCTCGCGCCACGTCGTCATCAAGCAAGCAGCCCTTCTCTCTGCCAACTGCCGTCCGCGCTGTTTTACGTTCAATCCCTCACTATGACAGAGAACGGCGGCGATGATGAACTAGACGCACTGGTCGACTCCATTCTGCAGTCCCGCCACCGCCCCACTAACACTCGCCGAATGTCCCAGCGTCTACCATCACCAAAGCAACAGCGGCCGTCCAACCCGGGGCCCACACCCTCGCAGTCGGGTGGCTTGAGCGTCAACAAGACCGCCTCGACGCGGCAAAGAGGACATACCAGCAGCGATGGCCACAACACCTACGTGAGAACCCCCATGCACGCCGTGAGCCCTGGCGGCAGCTGTAGAAATGTAGGCAACTTTGCGCCAACCGTACCGCCCACGCACCACGCGTCGACGTCCACGAGCAGAGCGATGTCAACGCACCTGGATGCTGGTGATGGAGAGGATGGAGAAGAGGAAGACTTGAACGCCCTGGTCGAGCGCATCCTTGCTGGTTCTGGTGCCTGTGGGTCTCACTCTACCTCAGGGTCGTCGGGGCACGCCCAGGAGCGGCAGAACGCGCCGCCTTCAGCAGCCGTATCCACCTCGTCCCCGCACTTCTCCCAGATCTCGCCACTGCACATCGGGAGCTCCGAGGCCAGCAGCAGAAAGCAGTTAGGGGGCGCCACTCGGGTGCAGGGGGGAAGCCATAGCCAGCCTCGCATGTTCGGCACCGACTCCGTCTCACGGGGGGCCCGCATGCAGGCGGTTGTCCGCCGGCTCGCCCTCTGGTACGAGCGCAAGGAAGCGAAGCGTGTGCAGGCTGTGTACGAGGCTCTCGAGCGGGAGCAACAGGACTGCACCTTCGAGCCGAGTATCAACCACTTGGAAGTGGAGGTGGGGAGCAGTGTAGCTATCGACGAGGAGGGTCACTCACTAGGCCAGCACTACTGCGACCCAGATGAGGAGCCGCATTACCTCTCTCTCTTGTCGAAGGCTCGTGGCGTGTCCAGCAACCGCGCAGTCTCGCACACGAACACGATCAGCATGCCCTTGTCGTCTTCTCGAGACACGTCGCACATGTGCGAGTACATTCCGTCACTGCAGCCACCGTCGCAGCCCATCGCTGGTGCCGACGTCTTTGTGGAGCGCCTGCGGCGTGCGCAGGATGAGCGGGACGCGGCGCAAGAGGCCGAGGAGGCAAAGAGGCTTCACTACTACGACCCAACAACCTTCCGGCGCGGCATCACTGTGTCAGCGCCGTTCGAATTCGCCGACACGCGTCCGAGGCGGCTGGGGACGGTGACGGCTGCGGTGACCAGTGCGCCGTCACGTGGTCTCAGTGGCGCTGTGGGCGATGCACGTTCAAATCCACCTCCACTCAGCGCGCGCGCAGCTGCATTCGCCACATACAAAGATGCAGGGGCGACACCGCCGCCAACGGCGAAAAAAAGCTTCCACAATGTGGATGCAAGTAAGCACACCACGGCCGAGAACACGTTCCTCTCACTCGCCCCACACATACGTCAGACGCTGTTGTTTGGCCGACAGATGGAATTGCAGCTGCGTCGTGCGACGGATCGAGTTCGTCGCAGGACAGGCGTCGAGTAAATGACGCGAAAAGGGTGTAAGTTGGGTAGAGGATGGCGGGAGAAGGTAAGGTCTGTCTTGTGTTCCGGAGAGGGGGGGCTACCCCAACGTGTGAAATACCTCGGCTGCTGCTTCAGTATCGTCGTCACGGTCGTTGTGTTGTTTCGTTACCTCACATATGTCTGTACCACCACTGCGCCTGGGTTTCCTAAAGGTGTTGGGGGACGTTGTGTGCTTCTCGTTGAGCGCATCTCACTGGTGTCCTTATTTCTTCATTCCTCTCGCTTGTCTCGCCTCTCTCATGTACTGTATGACATCGAGCCAAACCGTCCGAAACAGAAGTCAGCACAGCTACACTCTCCCCGCCTGCCCGCCCCTCTGTCTTTCTCGCGGGTTATCAAACACACAGCGGAGGCCCTGCTGCTTTCTGTGAGTGGATGAAGAGAAAGAGAGCTGCTGAGCAGTTATGCAAGGCTCAGAGGTCTGGCCATCGCATGGCTTTGGGTTGATCTACCTCGCCCCCCCCCTCCCCTGTCTCCTCGTGGACTCTCTGTGGCTGAAATGCGCACGTACTTCACATTACCGTCCTCTCTACTCCCACTCCCTCTCCCTTCTGCGCACCGCATCCCAGCAGTATCACGCTTGCCGCTGATACACATTGCGGTACCTCCGCTTTCCTTGTTGGCAACGGTGTTTGTTGTCGAGGAGGTACGAGACCGGAGGAAGTATGCGTGGACTGCGGCTCTCTCGTCACGCATGGCGATCACGCCCGTCCACCGCGGCGGCGGCGCTGTGCACATCAAGTAGCTGCACCGCAAGCATGACAGGAGCAGCGGTTGTCGTCGCCGTCTCGTGCGGAACTCCAGCAGTGTCGGCAGTGTACAGCGCGTGGTGCTTTTATAGTACGACACAAACGAAGCAAAGCACCAACGAAGATGTGAATAGCCCCAGAAACACTGCCGTGGACACCAGTGTGGACGCCGACGCAACGAGCGAGGACGCTATGGATCTCGTATGGTCAGCCATACCCGACGTGCATGAACAGTATCACGAGGCGACGTTGAAGAGCAACCAGCAGGAGCACGGTGCTGCCACATCGACCCGTTCGACAAGGGGCTCGCCTCACGAGGATAGTCGAGCATCCAATGCGAACGACACAGCCGCATCCTCGCCGGTGCCACCAGTGTCGTACGTGTGGGTATCGCTGCACAACATGCCCCGCAACTGGCTTCATGAAGACATTGTGGAGATGATCCACCAAGTTGCCGAGCATGCAGGCATCGCCACGCCCAAGGCTCACCACCCACCACACTCTGCTTCGGGTCTAGAGAACGACGCGACAAGAAAAGAGGACGAAGAGGGTTACACCGACAAGGAAACCAGCAGCGTGCTGAGCTGCATGTCCTCGCCGTTTGTCCGCCGTCTACACATTCCCTTCGGCCGCCGCACCGGCCTTGTGTACGGCAGCCCGAAGCTGCTACTCACCTCTCCGCAGCTTGCTGACTATCTCATCCATCAACTCACCTTCGACCCAGATGACTTCCGCAGTCGTGTGTATTTCACGCGCACGAATCCAGAAGAGCTGCCCAGCGGCTATCAGCAGCAGCAGCAGCAGCAGCCACACGAGGGGGGTGGTGTTGGACGTGGTGCAGCCAACAGCGACGGGGTGGCGCAAGTTACGTACACACCGATTGAGGAGACGGTGGAGCGGGAGCAGGATGAGGCGCTGCACACCTTGGTGCTCGACCGCTACCTATTCGCCCCAGACCTGCTCCTCGACATTGCTAAGTCGCATCAGAGGCGGCTCGTTACTAAAAACGAGAAAGTGCTACTCAACGCCTTTCTCGACGGCGAGGAGGACAGCGATGATGAGGAGGCGGACGAAGATGGCGAGGATGGCGACGCCGCAGGCGGCGACAGCGGTGTCGACGACGATGCTGAAGTTGCTGCTGCGTCGCTCGCGCGCCGCCAACGGCAGCGGCACCGTGCAATGTCGAGCCGCGGGTCCAGTAAGAAGAAGTCACGCCCCATATGCCGTGTCCGGGCGGGAACGCAGAAGCATCTGGGGCGCGGCTCCATGCACAACATGCCCATCCCGAAGCCCTACGTGGAGGGTCGCAATCTGTAGCTGGTGTGCCTCTCTCTCTCTTTCTCTCACCTGATGCGACAATGAAAACAGCAGCCGTGCTAAATCATTCACCCATGCAGAGAAGGGGTGAGGGTGGTAATTTGAGGGAGGATTCGAGACGACTACAACTCTGTAGGTGTAGAAGGACATCGACGCTCCTCCCTCCCCACCCCTCCTCCTACAGGAGTGGTGTACGGTCGTCACAAAAGGAGGGAGCGGAAAAAGCAACCAAAGAGAAGCACAGAGTGCGCACTGGTGATGCTCGTACTCGACTGCGGCCGGCGCAAGCCCTGTGTTACGAGCACAGAAGACAGGACGTGTCTGCGGCTCCATGGCATGTCCGAAGCACCTTCGTGACGGTACAATCCGCTCGGCTTACACTAGAGCAGCAGCAGCATGATGAAGTTGTGCGGGTGCCCTTGGAGCCGAGCTCTAAGCTCCAATGGGTTGCGCATGGCTCTCTTCCTCTCACTCTCTCCCGAGCATCCTCTCTCTCTCTATACGCTCCTTTTCTTCAAAGGACAGGCTCCATCGGTCAGCGTCGTTGAGCTTGGACTCGTCGCTGCAGGGCCGCACATAGGGGGTACGAGCTGCCGCCACAGCCACAGCAGCAGCAGCAGCCACCGCCCGTGCCACAAGCCAGAATGACAGGAAAGAAAGGATGGGGCGCCAAGACGGCGTGGTCGATGTCTTTCTTCGAGATGGTGCCGTGGGTGGCTGAGGATAGCGTAGCGCGTGAGGGGACGCTGACTGCCGCGGCACCCGCGTCAAGCTGCGCTTCACCTCACGCTCTCCCCTTGTCTGCGTGTGATGCCGCCAGCAAAGCAGTAGGCACATCACCCAGCTCCTCTACCCCGCCTCCACACAGCAAGCCTTACAAGGAGCGCAAGAGGCAGGCGCTCGATCTGCGCACACGCTGGCGTTGCCGGCGTTGTGGCATGGTGCTGCAGCCGCCTCTCGACGCAGTGACGGGCAAACCGCGCTATGGGGTGATGATGACGGAGCACCTGGAAGGGGTATCGTCGGGCGGGACGACGCACCTGGCAACCGGCGTAGTAGCGTGCACCGCGGGCACAATGCGCTACGAAAAGGCCTCAGATGAAGAGGGTGCCTTGTCTCCTAATCAGCCGAGCAAGCGACCACGAGACGACGCGGGAGACGACTTAACTAGCGGGAGAGTGACTGAGGCGGAGTCTGTCATTGCCGGTACTGGTGCGTCTCACCGCCACAAAGAGGGTGGTGATGACAAGGCTGCCGCTCGCGAAGCTCTTCGCCGTCTGCTCCACCAGTGTCAGCAAGGGGCACGGCAGTGCGGCACCGCCAATTCTTCGCCCTTGCCACTTCTCTTCATTGTGGTTGAGAATCCAAAGACACCTGCAAACGCGGGCGGCATTCTGCGAGCGATGCGCTGCTATGGTTTGCATGGACCCGCCACCGCTGCCACGACAGTAGCGGTATCCCTTCCGGTGGCAACAACGCAAACGGCCACAGAGGAAGTCACACGCTCGTACGCGAGTGGCGGTGTCTGGGCACGCGCCACCACCCCGGACGCTGTGGAGAGCACAGAAGGATCAGTGCGACAGCGCGTCGGCAGCTTCATCTTCTCGGGAACGCGGCTGCAGAACGCCATGGCGCACTCCGAGTACGCCCACACACTGCGCACCGACCCCACGCACGCAGGACGTGACATTCCGCAGCTGCGCGTGCCTACTCTGGACGTCCTGTTTGACGTGCTGCGGGGCGACTACGGACACCGGCAAAAAGAGCCGCGGTTACCGTCACCCTCCCTCGTGAGCGTTGTGGCCGTGGAGCTGGTGGAAGGAGCCATTCCTCTGCCATTCTACGAGCACCCTTTCGGCCATCTCACTCGGCAGGAGACAATGCAGCGTGCCCGCAACGGCGCTGCTCCCCGCGAGAAGGACGCTGCTTTCACTGCCGCGTCTCTTCCGATGGTATTCTACGTCTTCGGTGCGGAAGACGGGACCCTTTCGGCCCATCACTTGCAGCACGACGTCGATGATGTCGTCTTTATCCCGACGACTGGCAGCATGAACCTGGCAGCAACTGTAAATGTTCTCCTGTACGACCGCCTCGCGAAGGAGTGCCGCCGCCTGCACCCCGCTGTTGCAGATTCGACGGCAGCAGGGATGAAGTGGAAGGACGTGTTTGGTGCGCGTAACGCCAACAACCGAATCCGCTGGACTCGCTCTCTCTACTGAGGTTGCCAAGAAAGCGAGAGCGACAGTGACTCGCCGCTCGTGGGTGAAGTTCAAAACGGCTCTCCTGCGTCGTCAGCGCGCTCGTATCTCACCTTGGGCCCTCCCCCCTCCCCCCACCACCAGCTGTACGCTCTCTGCAGAGAGAGGAGCCGAAGGCGAGGGGGGACCTTGGCCGAACGCAGGCGTGTTGTTGTTTTTTCCTACTCTCTCCTACCTCACCCTCCATGCACCATCAGCGACTGGCAAACAACGCAAGGAGAAGCGCGCAGCGCAACAAAATGGAGAGAATAAGTGATGGGCATGCGGCAAGAGAGAAAACCGCGGTGACGTCGACAGCCTCGCACAGGTTGATACCCTGGGCGTGAAGCGCCTGCGTCCGATGAGATGGGTGCCCCTTCTTTTTCCTTCCTGATCCCGATCGTAGGCACAGCGGGGGATGACGAAAACCGAGATTGCTCTCGTGCAGAGTTGACAGAAGGCGGACGCTCCTGCTGAGACGTGTGCGTGTCGGCCAAAAACAAGTGCCGTCAGTGTTCCTCTTTCTCCCCCTCCCTCTCTTTCTCTCGCCCTCTCGCCATGATGAGCGAGCGCAGTACTCCCATTGCCACGCACGCATGCACCTCGCGTAGACGTACACACACACGCCTGCGTGACGGGCAGCTATTGATTCAGCGAAGCTGAAGTCGCTCACTAAACACATCATAGACAAACAAACGTGCGCCACCGATGGCGTTGGCACCATATAGATGCACCTCAAACACCGCTATGCACGCGTGCCTTCAACCACATCACGATTTAACCCTCCATTTCGTTCCCCCTGCTGGTGGGCGCATGTGTGCTCCTGCACGAGTTGCGTTCTTGTCGCTTTCAACCTAGACACCGTACGTATAACTCATCATGACTACGTACCACACCGCCACCTGCTACACATGTGAACGGGGAGGCGATGAATGGGCGCTGGCGCGAGTGGCATCACTGCCGTCGCCGTCGCTATGTAAGGGCCTTTCCTCCTCCTCCTCGTGCTCTCCCCTCCTTGCAGACGACCAAGCAAACCTCGCCTATCCCATAAAGGACTCATCCACCGCCTCGTGGAATGTGCTGGATCTGTCGCTGGCGCTGCCACTTCGCTACTCTACAGCCGCGGTGGCCACCGCAGACGCGTCGGATCTGAGTGGTGGTGTCATAAACTATGAACAAGAGGCACTGTGCGATCCGTGCAGCAGACAAGAAGGGACGGCGTACTCCTGCAACTCTCTGCCCCAGATTCACCTCACCGAGCTGCGTGCGCTCCTCTGCGACCAGGCATCCACAGACGGCTCGGCATTGCAGCAGCCATCGGCTACCCCGCCACTGCTTTCCCATGCGCTCGTGTTTGCACGGTGTATACGACTACGCTGCGTCCTTTTCGATGTGGTACTTCATGACAGCGCAGGCGATCCAGACAGGATCAGCGGTGGTCTTAGTTTGTCGCAGTCGGTGGCGGGAGCTCTAACCGTCGCCCTCTACGCACACACCGGCGCTGGGGTCACTCAAGAGGAGGAAACGGATGAATTTCATGGCAAAAGACACCGGCTTTCACCTCCGACGCCATCCTCGGTGTCCAGCACGGCGTGCACCCTGACGTGGCTTCTAATGGTCTTCCTGCGGCTGTCGCGAGTGCCAGCCCTGGCAATAGGGCTCACCCTCGCCAGCCCCACATTTTCGGACTCTGGTAGCGAGGCCGAGACTGGTACGGCTATGCAGTGGTGTTACGTGGAGCGCAGCTCTTCCTACTCGGTGTCGTATGACGTGTTGTGGTCGCACTGGGCGACGATAGTCACACCACCACCAGGCCGCCTAACGGGTTCGAAGCTCGCGTTGGTTCCCTATTTTGCCGAGGCCCACCATGACGAGGACCTCATCACTTGGCGTCGTCTTCAGCACTACGCAGAGAGGGCGACGGCTGTTTTGTTTGGTGAGCAGCCGGCCAACTCTACGACACCCGAGTCCAGGCGTCTGTGCGCCCTTCTCGCGGTGCTCAACGATGCGCGTGCATGGGCGACACGACAGCCCACCACCAACCCACTCCCAGTGCTACTCTCCGATGAGACAAGTGTGCCGCAGCGGCTGCTCTTTCAATGGTTCATGTTTCTTGGGATCCAAAATGCATCGTCATCGCAGTGTCGACCCTCGATAGAGCTATCGACTGAAATCCATGCCATCGCATTCGCGCCCGGCTGGTGGGCGGAGCTACGTACGTGCAACTCGCTTTGCTCTCTCGGACAATGGTTGGACCTCGTCTCGCAGTGGCTGACTGTTCGCGCTCTGGAGGCTGCGTTGGGCTTGTTGCCGTCGACGTTGCAATGGAGGACAGGAAGTGCGTCAGCAGTGGAAACACACCTGTTGTTCCGCGCTGATGCTGATTCGAGCTGGTGCTGCTCTGCTGACCTGTGTTCCAGAGCTGAGGGTATCGCTTGTCCGACAGGAAAGGAGGGCGGTTTCGCACATCTCCGACTGTCTCGCTGGATGCGCTACCGAGCCACAGCATCGAGAGCAGCTGCAGCACCGCTCTCTCTGCCCTTCATCGAAGCCGCGCTGCCAGAGATCTCCAAGGCAGAGGCGGTGCTTGTGTGGGTGCTTGAGCGATTAATGTGTGCCGTGATCGGTTCAGCTGATGGCTCGCGCAAGCTGCCCTGTGGCTCCGCCACCGCGCACGCTCTGCTTCTTGAGCCCGAGGCGCATGGGGTCGTGACGTGTCGGCTACACCTCAGTTCGCCTCCACACAAGTGGCAGTGTAATGGCTCGTTGGCACCTCGTGTTGGCGCGCCGTCTCACTCCCTATTCCCTTGGTCGAGCTCAGCACCGCCGCTGGGGCGCGCGGCACAAGCGCCAGTTGTCGCTGCCCTCCTTTCCTGGTACGCAGTCGACTTTGAAGTCGTCTTCGGTCGTCTGTATCGCGTGTGGCGACTCGCCCAACGCCACCACTTTCGCTGCCTCACCGGCTCGCGGAACGATATTGGGGCGGCGGATGCAGCGGCCCCACACCATAATGACCCATGGAGGGGGGTGGTGGAGACCGCCATGCGGTGCTGCAGTGGCGACGCTGGCGGCAGTGCTCAAGCGCACGAAGGCCCTGCACTGGGCTTGCTTGGTCACTGCCTCCTCTTGGCGATGTGGATGTCGCTGTCTGTCGTGGATGTCGACGAAGGCGTCGGTGTCGCCTCCCTCTCACCACCATTGGCGCGGAAAGGGACGCTCTACTACTCCAGTCGACGAAACGTTCTGCATGTGCGGGACTGGGGTACGGCCCTGCATCTACGCTACGTAGCCTCATGCTTGTCTATTGACGAAGGCCAGGTCATTTATGACGACACCGAACATGCTGGAGCTCTGCAGAATGGGGCTCAAAGGCGGAGGGAGTACTGCGGGACTGTGGTAAAGCAGACAGTGTCGATCGTCGTGAGCGCTTTTGCTCGTGCCCGCACCGCCGCCGTTGCCACCCAGGCTCGCGCTCGACTCCAAGCGCAGTCGAACACTCGTCTGTCTTGCTGTGAGACACACGACTCTCCCGGGCACACCACAACAGCCTCCCGTGGCGCTGGTGACAGTGCCGGCAGCGGCACTTGCCGGATTTTAGATATCTGGGACGACGATGGTGCGGCCGCGGAGGAGGGTGCCGAATGCGTCCTTCTGAGCTGGAGCTGCGCCGCTGCGGAGGAGGCGAGTGAGTCGCACGAGGGCAGCCCAGGAGTGACGCTTGTACAACACCAGCAGTCGAAGCAACGAACAGGTGATGATGCCCCTTTGGCGTCCAACGATCTGCTCTGCAGCTCCTCGCTACAAAGCTCGTGGATGGACTACAGCATCGAAGAATTCGCAGATGAAAATGAGTCCACGATCAGCCAGTCTCCCGCATCACACGCGTCAGCACCACAAGCCAAGGAAGATCAAGAGCAGAGTGCTCTTGATCCTGCCGTGGTGGCGCCTCTCCTCGACCTCGAGTCCCATCTTCGCGAACTACTGACACGTAGCGCCGTGTCGGAACTGCTGCGGCTAGTGGGCCTCGCCGAAAGACTCGCACGGCACTCCTGTGAAGATGTCGAGGCGGCTGCTCAGCCGCGTCTCGTTAGCCACGCGCGGTCACATAGCGTGAGGATGGAGGCACAGCAACGGTCCTGGAGCTCTAGCGCGCTTCACGTCGAAACAGTGCAGCTTCACGAGGATGAGCAGCCGCCACAACACGCTGCTCCCGCTTACGTGGACGTCCCCTTGCCGACGCCGCCAGCTCTGGCTTCTACAGCCTCGTCAAGAGCAGCGCATCTTCGGGAGGACGAAGCCTCAGTTCGACGCACTCTCTGTGGAGCTGAGCACCGCCTGCGGCAGTGGTTGCATGTTCGTTGCACGCACACGGGCGCTCTGCTCCTGCTGCAGAGCCAAGAAACACATCGGCGTCTGCACCTGAGCCAACTGTGGGCGCTGGAACAGGAAGAGTGGCAGATGCGGTGGCGTACAGTGCTCGTCCCCGAGTGCGTGCTACGCAGTCTTCTCAGCGAGAAGGCGGCCGCAGGTGTGTGGAAAACGTTGCCCCAGCAAGAGGAACCACAACAGTGGCAGCAGTGCGGTTGTCAACCCCAAAACGGACGTCTCAGTTACTCCTCTCAACGGCATCAGAGGGATCAGCGCTGCAGTGTGGCCGCACCCAAGATCGGCACTCCTCCTGCTGCACCGACTGCAGAAGAGGCGCGGGCCCATCAAGTGTTTTTGCTCTATGGAGATGTGGAAGCGATCGACAGGGAGGCGCCAGACCGTAGCTTGAAAAGAAGCCCACCGACAAGAACCGAGGCTTCCCACGGCTCTCCGTCTTGCCAGAGGAACCAACAGGAGTCGCAGTTCCGACTGTCAGCGCCGCTCCGCTCACCATCGCTGGCGATGTGGCCGCGTCATGTGCCTCGGCAAAGGCATTCCATCAAGTCTGGGGCAAGTAGGCCTGCCTCCTCGTGCGCGACCGCTGGTGCTGCCCATTCAGCGGTCCCTGTCTTATCTGTGTCGCTGTGCGAAGCGCCATCTTCGACACCAGCGCGGGGATCAACGGGTCGGTGTCTGAACGAGCTCCCTCTCAACCACCGTAGAACCGATGCCAGGTTAGCCTGTATCACGCCACCAAGCACTGCAATGGGGTGGGGCCTACTGACCGGGAACGGCGACGCGCTCGTCAATCGTGAACCTTCGAGCGGGAAATCGGGACCCCAGAGACACGGAGGCGCCCACTGCGACGATGCAGCGCGCCGACGACTATCGGCAGGAGGGAGCGCGTCGGTCGCTTTTGCAGAGACAATTTGCACTGCCGCTGCATTGGAGTGCAAGCGGGCGGACCGCGGGAGCAGAAGTACTCCTCTTGGCGCCGTGCCTCCTGCCTTCCATACAGCAAAGGAGAAGGTGGCGCCTGATGCTGACCACCGCATCTCTGCCGCTCCACCAGTGCCTAGGCATACCACAATCCATTCGCTCAGTGCAGCTTCAGTACCGCCGCGTCGCCTTCGCAAGCCTGTGGTAACGTGGTTAGAGGATGTCCAGCAGCACTGACGCACGACAGCGCTCATTTTTTTTCTTTCTCCCTTACCCCCGTGTACCGATCGATGCATGCACCGGCTTGAGAAAGCACTACAGGACATTGACCATTGAAGCGAACAAGCGTCAAAGGAGAGATTGCTCGAGCAGCCACGCCGCGCAGAACGCCTACTCTGTGCCTGTCTAGTTTTGTGGAAGGGGGGGTATCAATACGTCTGTTCAACTGTGTAGACTGCATGTATGCTGAAGATGCAACCTTGATTGTGGTAGCCACGACTCTCTACGAGTACTACTAATGCGCTGGTCACCTCTTTCTCTGTCTCTCGTTGGACGCCATCCCCCCGCTCTCTCACCTGTCCTCCACCACCTGACCTCTCCATCGCTGCTCTCCTCTGCTGTATTGAAAGGGGGAATAGAACTCATCCTGTTGAGCCCCCAACGAAACAAGTAGCTTAGACGCGTCAGCTCACGCCTGCAACCGGCGTGTATTTCGCACAGCAGCGCGGAGCCCAGCACTGGATGACTACGCCACTCACTGCATATTCTACTAACACTACGACTCCAGACCTCTCATCTTTTCTTTTTTTTTTTACCAGCGTATTGCCCCCATGTCCCTTAGCACATCGCCTGTGCAGCTTCAGCTCTGCCGGACGCCTTTCGTGCTCGGCGTCGGTGGAAAGTGGTGGAAGGAGGGGCCTCCGGACTACACCCGCGCCAACCGCCGGCGCATGGAACTGGAGCAGCAACGCATCGTGTCGAGTCAGCACCTGCCGCCCATAGAGCCGACCGCCGAGCAAGCGTGCCAGCTCTATCGTCGCCTTTTGAAGGAAGGCTACAAGACACTCGTAGTGACGGACAAGGACTTCTACCGCCGCAAGGTCCGCTACGAACTCGAGGTCACCTCTCGCCAGACAAGCTCTCGAGTGCGGGGAATTATGTTTGAAAAGGGTCGCTGGATGCTGGAGAACAAGCTCGGTGGGATCATCTAACGCGCGTTTCCTCTGGGCCGTCATACTCTAGCGATGCTGAGCACGCCTTGGGGAAACTGTGTGGGGGGGGAGAGGGGGGTGCCTCAGAACTGTGTTGATGGTGGCAGCAGTCTTGTCCCCACGCCTTTTCCTCCAACGTGAGTATCTCTGAAGGACAGTGATGGGACGAAGACGAAGAGGCTGAAGAAAGGACGAGAAATACAAAAGACGCAGCAGTGCGCCTCGTGTTCTCGTGTGTATGGCCCCGCCTCTCTCTCTCTCTGCGTGTCGCTTGACACCTCCCTCCCCCTCCGCCTCTGCAGCCACAGCAGCAACACTACTGCTGTTGATGTTTGTGTGATGATGCGGCGTTTCTTTTTCCTTTGCCGCCTTGCATGCTGAAGGTGGAGGGGAGGGGGGCGCAGTAGAGGTGGAGGGTGTCGTACGGTGGTAAGTAGTGCGTGTTGGGGTCTGTCTGTGTGTGTTTACCCGGTACAGACGAAGCAAAAGGGTCCAAAAAAAGAAAATATAAAAGATAGGGAAGGAGGCTCGTCGCCGGGGAACGGGTGTTGCACTTCTGCCTCTGACAAATCAGTCGACTCGCTGGATCACCTTTCCCGTAGCCACAGCAACGTAGCCGTGTGTGCATGGGTGTCTCCTTTCTTTCCTTTGAACGCCACTGCTCACTGCCTTCTCTGTGCGACCAATCTAGCCGCGCATACGGGGGCGGAGTCGTGCGGAATCATCTCCGCGTACGTGAGTCATGTAAGTCGATGGGTCTAGACAGTCCACCCGCGTGAGTGCCTGCCCATTTGGAGTTGCAGAGGTGTGCTGCACAGCTATCTGGATGCCGTCCCTTCCCCTCCACCCCCACCCCCCCATCAAACAAACAAACACATACACACGCGCCTGTAGGACGAGGGACAGAGGGAAAGCAAAAAATACCCACGCACACGTCCCCAGCTTGCGTCTCCATTCCACACGGCAGCATACCCGAGCTGTGGCTGCGCGCATTTGTTGCTGCTTGTTTTGTTTTACTCGTTGACGGGAGAGAGAAAAAAAAGAGAGAGACAAGAGTAGAGTGTGCGTTCGCCAAACAGCGGCACGTGAAGGCCGCACACTCGCATCCGCATCTTCGCCGCCGTGACGAGTTCCTCCCTGCAACTCCACCTCTGCTCCTCTTCGCTCTATTCGACGGGCCGCAATGGTGGAGAAGACATACCTGCGCTACGCCGTTGGGCCACAGGGCGGCGCTGTAGTGAGCAATGCCTCTCTCGCGATGGATGTCGCAGTGGTGCCGTCTCGCTACACTGCCGCCGCCACCGGCAGAAACGCCTGCCAGCGCACTAGCTCTTTTAGCCGAGGGGGCCGTGACATCAGTAGTCGCTCGGCCCTTGCTCCCGTGGTCACCACGTCAGCGGCGGCGGTCTTCGTGCCGTCTCTCGAGGCCGTCCGCGTCTACTCGGTGCGCAGCGGAGAGCTGCTTCACACTCTCATCCCTGCCGAAGTGAAGATGCCGGTCGAGGTCACCACCCTGCGCGTTGTGCCTATGGAGGCGAACCAACGTGGCGGCAAGCTCGGTGCCGACGTGGATGCGCACAATGGCAGTGGTGCCGCGTCGCAGCAATACAGCACCGGCTGGCTCTTATTTGTCGGGTACTCGAACGGCTACGTGGCGGTGTTCTCGTGCAGTGCTGCCAACAACTACGGCCTGCCGGTGTGCCGCTTCTACGCGCTTGGCCACCGCGTGGACACGCAAGTGCTGGCCGTTGCCGTCGACTCGCCCCGCTCGATGCTGTGCTCGGCAGGACAGGACACCGACATCACGGTCTGGGACCTTGTAAGCCAAGAGGCGTCGTTCCGCCTGCGCGGGCACCGCGGTGGTGTTGTGGCTCTAGCAGTTGTGCACCCCTCGTCTATCAGCACCGGCACCGTTGGTGATATGCGCAGCACCGCGTTCGACCGCACGCTGCTGTTGAGTGGATCGGCAGATGGCCTGGTAAAGACCTGGGACCTCATCCTGCGCCAGTGCCTCCACACTGTCATCGCCTCTGACACGCAGATCACCGCCATGATGGTGGACTCGCAGGGACGCCGCCTCTACTGTGGTCTGCGAGAGAATTACTTGAAGGTATACAATACAGAGCCGCTGCTGGCCGCGGCAGAGCAGAGCGGCACCACGAACGCGCGCAACGGCACCTCCGCCGAGACGAAGCTGGAGGATGGCGCGATCCTTGACCACGGCACAGTACCGCGCAAGTACCACAAGCCCATCACAGCACTTGACTTCTCGCACGACGGTGCCTTTATTGTGGGGTGCACAAGTCGCACCGTGGAGGTGTTCCACGTGCTGACCGCCGAGGATGTGAAGAAGAAGCTGTACCGCAAGCGTAAGCGACGACGTGGCCCGGGGGCGGCGGCAACGGCGACAGGGATGACAACCGACGGCGACGACGGCGCAGAGGGGGAGAACGAGGAGGCGGACGTGGGTCCTAAGAACAACATGGGTAAGAAGGCAAGCCGTAAGAGGAACAAGATGGGCAACACGGTGGGCGAGGATGACGGTGCTGAAGACGGCGACGACGACGACGACGGAGACCATGCGGGCCCATCGCACGGTGGCACCGCCGCACGCGCCGCCACGGCTGTGGCGGCGACAGCTGCGGAAGAGGTAGTCTCTCTGCGCGCTTTCTTCCTCCCACAGAAGATCCGTAGTGTGCACTTCGTGCCGCCGACGGCCCGCGATCAGCTCAGCGAGGTCGACACACTGCACATCGCCGTCACGTACAGTAGCAACACGATGGAGACCTTCACGACGACGCTGACGACGAGCGACCGCGAAGGTGCGTCGGTGTTGACGCTGACGGATCTCAAGCCGCGCCACACCTTTGACTGGAAGGGCCATCACAATGACATTCGCGAATTGGCTTTTGTCGACACCGACACGGCGCTGCTGTCGATGAGTAAGGAGAAGGTGATGATGTGGTCGCTGACGGTGAAGGAAGACCTGCTGGAGAGCGACCACCTGGACAATCATGACTTCTACGATGCCAAGGAAGCAAATCTGGCACGCGTGGATTTCAAGGGCGCGCTGAACAACGTGGGCAGCGTGGACGTCGAAGGCGCGTCCTGCATGTCCGCCATCTCCTCCTTGCTCTGCTGCGTCGGTCAACAGGACGGGTCAGTCTTGCTGCTCGACGTGGCGTCGTCTGCCCTGCTGTTCCGCGACACGGCCATCCACGTTGGCGGTGTTAAGCACATCGTGCGGAAGCCGGACGGCGCGGGCTTCGTCACGCTCGGGGCCGATCGTCGAATACTTTTCTGGTCCATCGGACTCACCGAGGACAAGGGGGTTCAGAACGCGGATAGCAGTGGCGCAGATCGTGGCGAGGATGACAATGCAATGACAGCAGGGGCTGGGGGCAGCGGTGCCACCCTCGTGCAGGAGCAGGAGATTGAGCTGACAGAGGCCCCGCTATGCGCCGCCTTCAGCCCGGATGACCGTTTCTTTGGGGTGGGTCTGCAGAACAACAACATCCAGCTCTTCTTTGCGGATAGCATGAAGCCGTACCTCTCTCTCTTTGGGCACAAGCTGCCTCCGACGTCGCTCTCCTTCTCCACTGACGGCACGCTGGTGGCCTCCGTGGGCATGGACAAGTCGTTGCGCTTCTGGGGCACTGACTTCGGTGACTGCCATCGCGCCATCCACGCCCATGACGACTACATCACACAGGTGGAGTTCCTGCAGGACACGCACTACGTCTTCACTGTGTCCATGGACGGGTCCGTGAAGCAGTGGGACGGCGATAACTGGATAATGATCCAGCTCTTCCGTCAGCACCAGCGCGGTCTATGGGCAGTGTCCGTAACCGCCAATAGCACGTGCGTCGCGACCGCGGGCGCTGACCGATGCATCCGCTGCTTCCTGCGCACGCAAGACATCGTCTTTCCGCACGAAGAGGAAGCACGCATGGCGCAGGAAGCGATGGACGAGGAGACCGCCAAGCGCGCGGCCCTGCAGAGGCTCGACGGGGGGGACGCAAACGGTACCGGGACCGCTGAGGTGGGCATTGCAGGCCAGCAGACGGCCACAACGGCGGAGGCGGCGGAGAGGCTGATGGAAGCACTAGACATTGTGAACGTTGAGCAGCAGCGCAAGCAGCGCGGCGACGACACGACGCCGCGCCACCCGCTGCTGCTGAACATGTCGGAGTGGGAGTTTCTGTGGTCTACCATCGAGACGATCCGGCCGAGCGAGCTGCGCTACACGCTGCTGTCGCTCACCAGCATCCACGTCGATGCGCTGCTGACGGCGCTAGAGTCAATGCTGACGGAGAAGGCCGTGCTCAACTACGAGATAGCGTCAAAGGTGGTTCTTGCGCTTGTCATGATACCCGCAGAGTCGGCATCCATTCAGGGGCTGCGCGCCGCCGCCGTCCGCGGCGAAGTCTCTGAAGTGCGAGGTGCTCGTCGTCTCGCCGTGCTTCGCCGGTGCATCTCCGAGGGCCTGGATGAGAGCGTCAGCCGCATGGACTACAGTGTAGCTGGCTTACACCTCGTGCGTCAGCACCTCGAGGACACGGAGAAGGTCAAGTTCTTCGACTGTAGCAAAGCACAAGGGTACAAGCGCAAGTACCACAGCCGCGCGCTGTTCACATCAGAGGGCAAGCACTAAGCCGTTAGGACCAACGCAATCGTAAAGAAGGCTACAGTTTGGTGGACGATGTCGGTCTTGTTGTCTGCTCTCTTTCCTGAAGGCTAACCCTCGATGGGGCAAATAAGCTACTTTAAATGACAAAGAGGAGGACGGTGCAAGGGGGTAGAGAGAGAGGGAGGTAGATGGGAGGGGGCGGTGGGGGGAGTGCATGTACAAACGCTCGCGCGTCCGTGGCCTCTGCCTCCTCTGCTCTTTCTCTCTCTCTCCCTACTTGCCTCTTGCCGTTCGCACCACAATCCGCTTGCTCCTTCTCCCTCTTTGCACTGTAACGCGAGCTAAACGTGTCTCGCCTCCCTTGTTGGCCGATAAGGCTGGGGGGCAGACGTGACGCCACTCCGAAGAAGCAAAACAAAAGGCGCTAACGTTCAACGAGCATGTTGTTAATGATACGACGAGGGCCCTCCTGCGTGGTCGGGTCGACGGGTTGTTGGTCAAGGGCATGTGTGTAAGGGGTGTAGGGGGGATGAAATGGAGGATGGAGAAGAGGGGAGAGGGGGGAGGGATCTCATTTCAGTGAGGGGTCCTTTACTGAACACCACCACTGCACTTTCTCAACGATCCGCTCACATGTCCGCGCCTTACCTTTCTCACCCATTTCCCCTGCCTTTCCTCCCCACTCGCCATTCTTCCTACGCTTGTCTCCCTCATCATCGGCTCGCACACACATCGTCAGGGACACAAAGAATGAATGGCAGTTTCCTCTGCCCCTCTACCCCCAACCCCCTCTTCGCTCGGTGATACTCCATCACAGCAAGAGAGAGCTGCTGCTTCTTATCCCCACAGATAGTGGAGTGAGCGGGAGCCCTCTCTGATCGGCTTGCTTTCATTGGGAAGGTCACCATCGTCGCCCCATCGCTATCCCTAACGCTTTACCTCACTACCTCTTCTTCTTTGCTTCTCCTCTGGCTTCTGTTGGGTGGATTCTTCACCCGCAAACAGTGTGATGAGGTCAGCGGGCAGCGCAGCCAGCACCGGCGCCTCTCTCACAGTGGATGAGCTTCAAGAGAAGCTTACAGCATTGCACGACTACCTCAGTACCCCGTACCGCGCGCGTGCGGAGGCCATCTTGCAGCAACGTCGTCAGCGCGAAGCAAGAGCCTCACTGAACCGGTCAGATCATGTCCTTCCAGGGCCCGAGAAGGCAAACCAGGGCCGATTCGCATTGAAGTACGCCTCAGCGACCTGTGACTCGCCAGCACCGAGCCCCAATCCTTCTCCGGACGGGAAAAATGTAAACTCGACTGGAAAGAAGCATGACGAACGGTGCGTGCCTGTCTCTGCTGCCGCCTCTACAATCCCCACAGAGTTGAAGAACAGGTGCGGCTCAGAGCACGAGGTAGCGGAAGGTGACGGTGACTGCGGCCTGTCTGAGCTGTCGCCCACCGCGCGCCCGCCAGCGGAATCCCTACCTATGGACCCCCACACAAGGCGGTATGTGCAGCAGCTCGAATGGCAAGTGAAGATGCTGGCCGATGCGCTTCAGCAGGAACGCAAGCGACTCGAAGAGGTAGACGCATGCGTGGTACAGCCACTCCTGCGACTCGGAGAAGCGGCACTGCAGCGAGAGGTGCAACTAGAATGCGCACTGGAGTTGTGTCGTGCTCGCGAGTGCGATAAGAAAGATCCATGGCGCGACGAAGCGGGCGGCAAGAGAAACGCCAAACTCCTTGGCAACAGTCTTGTGGACATGCTGACGGAAGCCAGGACGGATGCGGCTCGCTCTTGAGCACGCGCATCCTTGCATTTTCAATCATGTCCGTTTCCCTCTCTTTGAAACTGAGGACGAAAGATAGAAGCGTTGTTTCAGTGGCAATACCTGCGGGTTCATGGTTCGCTCCTGAGGAGGGGGGGATGCTGCTGACACCAAGCGGAGCTTGTTCTCTCCGCGAAATGTACCTGCAGAGGCGCCAAGCATGGCGCTGTGTTAATTCCTTGGCGCATCTGCGAGGGGTGAGTGGACTGTTGAGTTTGTGAACTGCCACGACCCTTTGCAGTGGACACTGCGACTCTTCCTCACTCGGGAGCAGAGCAAAAGGAAACGCCAACACGCTGACGCCTGCGTCACGTATTGCTGCTGGGAATTCCCTTGGCCTTTTCTTTTTGAATGCTGTGAAGCGGGCGCCTTGCACGGCGACGGTCAACATGCGGCTCGCGGATGGCATCTCAGCTCCCACCCCCCTCCTCCTACTCCACCATGGTGTCAACCTCGCAGTGCATCCTGCTTCCTGTGTTGCTCTTCTTTCGCTACCTCACTCACACTCTCCCTCGCCAATCATAACCGCTTCTCTTCGCGCTGGAGTCCTCCAAAGAAGACAAGTTATGCAGACGCTCTCTATAGGCACGCGCGCGATCAACTCAAACGAAAATGTGTCATGCTCCAGCCTCGACCTCCACCCTTCTCACCCCTCGCCACCCTTTTCGAGTCCGCCTCCCACGCAGAAAAGCGACGCACAACGAGACGACACCTCTCCGAGACCTCCCTCCTCCCCCCTCCCTCCTCCTCCTCCTCTTACACGTAGACGCACTCAAGACGCGCACTCACAGTTTGTTCCGCGTGGCGATCAGCTGTGCTTGCTCCCCTTTTTCTCCTCCACTCCCCCCCCCCCCCACCCCCACCCTCTCGCCCCGCCTGACCACCTCACCTCCTCGGCAGGCTCACAAAAATGGTCGACCTAGCTGCATCGCCCCGTGCCGTGCCGGCACTTCTCTTCAGCCTGCTCTTGTGCGTGCCGGCATGCACTGTGGTGGTGATGGTCGACGCCTCCCCGGCGTACCTGCTGGCGCAGCGCAGAGGCCAAGTGTTCACCTACGAGGCGAAAACTGACCCTGTCATCGACATTAGCAGCTTACTGCCGAATGCGTCATCTAGCTTCCTCTACGCCTTCACCGAGGACATGAACACCTTCATTAAGGGCCTCTTCAACAACTCAGTCATGGAGAACTTCGGCAGTGGTACGGAGGCGCAAGGCTTTGATAACTGCAGATTTCTATTCGCGCCGCAGGATGATTGGAACACCATGTTTACTCTTTCAGGGTGCTTCAAGACGCTGCTGCACGCGGGTATTGCCGGCGACTGCGTCGCAGACAACCCGTTCTGCTGCATTCAGTACTGGCGCTATCCAGCCTCACTGCCGGACCGCCTGCCATCGGACCAGATCGACCCCCGACTAATCTTCTGGGATGGCACAAGGGCGGTCAACGGCTTCTACACCAACTTCTCCGACACGTACCGTGCGAATTACCCGAACTGCTCATCCTTTACCCCGTGGCCGGAGTGCTCCTGCAGCTACGGCGCCAACTCTACGCTTGCGGTGGACGCCAACGGCGAATGGCGCTACGCCCGTCGCTACATGCCCTTCTTGACCTATATCGAGCACCGTGCCGACAATCCGACCGGCAGCGCAGCTGTTCAGTTCAAGCTACTGAATGCCACTGCTGCCACCGCGTGGTTGGCGGGGCATAGGTTTGGCGACCTCTCGCTGCTGGTCCCGATCGTCGTCTCGGCGAGTCTTGTCATCATGCTCTTCATGTGTCTCCTCTTCATGTACCTCTGTGGGTACAAGCCGACCTTGAAGGTGAAGGAAGAACTGCGCGCCAAAATCAAAGACCTGCAGGAGAAAACGGCGGCAGTCGAGACAAAGCTCGCAGCAAAGCGTCGTCGAAATCAGCGCTCGGCCAGTTCTCTCGCTCAGTCGCCACGAACCAGTTTTGTCGTCCCACCAAAGGAGACCCCGAGCCCGGTCAACCAGAACCGTTTCCCCTCATTCAGCGCAAGCTCAAAATCCGTCCAGCTCCATGTACGTCCCGCTGAACCAAATCAGCAGCAACACGCCTGTATCACGGTGTCGCCCTCGAGCCAAGGCATTCAGTCGCAGCTGCAGCCACGCGGCAGCTTTATGGCTGCGCAAAACAGAACAGGCTCAGGGCACCAACGCTCTTCCTCCTACGCATTCAGCGCGTCCAGTCGGACAAACAGTCCTAGCTCTGCTGCGGCGTCAGCGTTGAATGGGCAACCGGAGAACTCGATATTGAAACGCTCATCAAGCACAAGCTCCATGAAATCCGCAACGTCGCGGCAGTTTCCGCAGGACTTCCAGAACCCGCTCATTGGGCGGCAGAGCTTTGACGTCTAGAAACACGGGTCTCCTGGAAGCCCCTCGAGTGGGCAACAGAGGGAGAGACCAGGGTTGTGCACCCCCTCCCCACTCTCTGGGTGTGGATCTTTACTTGCATTCATTCAGCTTGGCACCAGCTGCTGTCGTGTGTGTGTGTGTGTGCAGCTCACCTATGCGCCTACGTGCAAACGACCTTCAGCTCCCTTGACCATCTTTTTTCTCTTCCCTAACTTCTTGTTTGACTCCCTGCGTACATGCCTTGAGTATGTGTGTAGATGTTTGGCGGACTCTCTCTCTCTCTCTTCATGGTTGCTTTACTTTGTACATCCCACCCTTGCGTGTTGCTGTCGAGTTGTCCCCCACCCCCTCTTCTCTCCTTCCCTTCTTTCTGCCTTTCATCTCTTGTCCTACTCCCTCTCCGCTCTGTTTTAACCCTCCTTTTCCTTTTTCTTTCGTTCTCTCCCCTCTCCCTCCTCCCCACCTCCCTCCACCCACACACACACACACACACACGCACAAGCACACCCCTCTCCCCCTCTCCTCGTCACGTCCTGCAGGGCACACAATAATGCTTTACTCCCTCATACCGCTTTCACTTCACCTCGACACAGGTGCGAGTGTGCTACAACACTAACGCAAACCAACAGAGAATGAAAGCAAAAGCCCTCGCGACCGCCATGCTTGCAAGCCCCTGATATTTCCCTCCTGCTGGTGTGTTGTTCTTTCTCGATGCCGCGTCTTCTGCCCCTGTGTCCTCGTCTGCTGTCGTCTTCGACCTCGTCCTCTCTCTCTCTCCTCTTTTCCTACTCTGAAGGTAAGTGGGCTTTAAAAAGTGCGGTTGTGCCTGAGTGTGTGTGTGTGTGGGTGCCCGTGTTGAGTACGGCGCCTCTTCTTTTTTTTTTTCCCTCCCCCGACTGCTGCCGCCGGAGTATGTGATGCGTGCGTTCTTGTTTTACTTTTTCGCGCTTCTCACCTGACTGTCTTCTGTGGTGGCCTCCCTTCTCCCCTCTCCCTGTGTGGCACTTCTTCAAGGACGTGTGTGGAGGAGAGGAAAGGAGGTTGGAGGAGGGGAGAGGAGGGGGGTATCTGCGTAGGCTTGCGTGTTCCGGCGGGCTTGTGTTTTATGTGTACATCGTTCGCTCGTTTGATTTTCATCATTTTATTGTTGCCTCTGATGCTGCCCTTCTCTCTTTTTCTGATTGTTTCCTACATGGTGCATTGTAGTTCGATGCGCCACCCACACACTCACGCGAGATGAGGCAGCGGTTTCACAACAGAAGATGGTATGATTGTGTTACCGCGACGAGCATCTTCGCAGAGCGGGGTGAGACGATGAGAAGGAAAAGAGAGAGAGAGCTGTGATGATGCCCAGGAGAGGTGAAATTCGCACTCGGTCGATTTCCCTTCGCCCATCCCGTTCCTCTCTTTTGCTTCTTTACCCCCCACCCCAACCCACCCCATGATGACAGGGACCCCTCAGCGCGTGGCACCCCCACGCAACTCCTCCCCTCTATCCCTGCCAATGCCCAGCCATCCCTGCTGCCGGACAGGGCGTCGAGCACCTACAGCGTGGGGAGGCCAGAACGATGCATCGCAACTGGTGTCGGCGGCGAGGCCCTGGACGGCGCTGCGTCGGGGCGGCCTGCGGCAGTGAGCAGGCTTGTCTCACCCGTATGGCGGGCAGAGTGTCAGCGCGACTCGAGCGCATCCTGCCCGGCCCTCGCTGCCTAGTGGTGCGGAGGTGGGTGGGTAGAGCTTGAGGCAGGGGGCCGTGCTCCGATGAGTGGGCAGGCGCGTGGCTCTGCCGCGTGTCGACGGCTGCTTCGCACCACGTGGATGGGGGGGCCTGTGACAGACCGAGGCTAGAATGAAGTTTAACTCAGATTGCATGGGAGAATGGACGTATTGAGGCGAAAAAAATGTTGTGATCTCAGCTTGCTTCCTCCTTCCACTCCGCCCATCTCTCCCTTTCTCCCCTCTTGCCCTTGGACACACGCACATACACACTGGCGCACTTAGTTTTGGGGGGAAGATGTGTAGTTTATGCTGTCCACTCATCCTTTTCTCTCTTTGCTCTGTACTCACAATCATCAAGTGCCAAGCAAATGCTACTACTGCTGTTGCTGCTGCTGAGTGCTCTCCTGCGTATTCTTTTTTTCGCCATGCCCTCCCCCCCTTCCCTCAACTCGTAAAGTCTAACAGAGGCTTTCTCGCTGTTGATCTTTCCCTCCCTCCCTCCCCCCTTTTGGGGGCCTCTTCAGTTGCTTCGTGCTTACCTATGTAGCAATGCCCTGCCGAAGGGCACCGTATTGCCTGCGTTTACGTTTCGTTCTTTTTCTTTTTGCCTCTTCTACCTCCGTTCACGTTGATGCTTGCATGCACGTGTGAACGTGTGTGGGCGTGTGTACATAATGACAACTACGGTGAGCGATTTCGCTCGTCTCTGTTCTCTATCGCTCCCTTCCCCCCAGTCGGTCCTCGTTCTCTGGGGTGCACGTCTGGCATGCCTTTACGCCTCAAGCTCAGTGGGGCCCCCCCCCTCCCATCCAGCCTGCCACCGCCTACCCCTCCCATTTGCCCCCGGATGTGCTCCGGCCGCAAATGTGGGGCGCGTGTCTGTTGCCCTCATCCCTCTTTTTTGTTCGTTTTTTCGCGCATTTCTTACCGTTGTGGGTGACATGCACACACACACACTCTCTCTCTCTCTTTCTTCTAGGGACAGTTGCCGGTGCGGGCGCAGGTGTGTGTCGGATGTGTGTTTCATCCCACCGCATCTCTATCTGCATTTCGTCACTCCTGACTGGGCGCATCCCTATCATTACCTTCATCGTTCACTTTGCTTTATGATTTCTCTGGGTGTGGATGGGCGTATAAGTCCGAGAACAACAACGAAATACGACGAAGCACCATTGCCCAGTGAAGATTATTCGAATGTGTGCCACGTCTTGAACAGATGTGTCTGTGGCCGGGTAAGCGTGTTTCCCACCACCGTGGTGTGCCTCAAAACTACTTCTTTTTGCTTTCACTCCTCTTCCCCGTCTTCGATGCCCCCCACCCCCACCCCTCCTCTCCCCTTCCCTCTCACTCCATGTACAAAAAGCCTCTCTTACTTAGCCAGAAGGAAAAAAAGGGGGTACAGAAAAGGAAAAAACGAACACCTAAATCGGCGCTCTTGAGAGTGACAGTGCAGTTTTTTTTCTTGAGAGGGGGTTTCTCTTTTGGGTGTGCGTGTGTGTGTGCGTGTGCGGCTGTGCATGTTTGTTTGTCTGTTGTCCCAGGGAGATGTGCAGGATGCTGCGAAGCAGCATACACTGCGAAGGATCCCTGAGTCGATCCTTCCCTAAGCCCTTGCGCACGTTGGTGTGTGGGTGACCATGCCGTTCTTTTGTGGCTGCCTCTTGCTCTGCCCTATCTGCTTCAGTATGCCCCCACATCATCATCACCACCTCCCTCCCTCCCCCCCCCCCTCTGAATGGGGTCCTACAAGAAAAAAAAGGCAAAAAATGGAGACTACGTGGCCGAGGAAAGGCAGGACGAAGGGTACCGTGGAGAAGCTGCGTTCACACATAAACAGGGGAACACCGACTCGTGCACCGCGCTGTAATGCCACGGAAAGTTGTACGCATAACTTTCCTTTATGGCTTCATTGCTCAAGTCTGCGAGTTCATTGCTGTGGTGTCTCTGCTTAGTCTCGTGTTCGTCTTCCCTGCCCCTTGTTACCCTTTGCTGCTGCTTCGACACCCTCCTGCCCCCCTTTTCAACGCCCTTTTCCCTGTGCCGTTGCTCGTCTGCATTTTCTCTTCTTCGCGCACAAGTGGGGGCAATCGGCTGAGGTGGTGTCTCTGCGTTCACTATTGTGTTTGCCTTGCATTTCTTGCTCCTGGTCAGCTCTCTTTTGAGCGCCCACTACCATCCCCTCATTCGCCCCTGCGTACACAGAGAGGAACCTCTATTTATCCTCAGCCATGTCTCCTACCCCCCCCCTCGCCGCACTTTACTTTTCCCGCTCGCTCCCTCTCTGGTGTAAGGTAGAACCGTTTGTCTCTCTCTCTCTCTTACTGGTGTAGTGAACGCCCTCATTATCATTCCATCGATGTGTGTGTGTGTGTGTCATCTTCATGGCCGCCGTCACGATGTCGTTGTGTTGCTTCTCTCTGCGTCTATGTCTCTCCCTCCCGCTTCTTTGGTGCGCCTATGGCTGTTTGCTCCTTTCTCATCCAGTTGGAGAGCGAGTGGCCTGCGCCTGTGTGAGTACGTGTATAGTCACGCCCATGTGTTTATCAGCTTGTTGGTGCGCGCGAACCTCCTATCTTCATCCTCGTGCTTGGTCACTTCCTTCCGTTCTTTTGCTCCTTGCATTCGCTGATGGTGACACAAGTGTGGATGAATCTGCTGGACAGCATATCAGCAAAAGATGCCTCATGGAGCAAGCACACGCAGAGAGAAGGGTCTGGAGGTGAGTGACATGTGCACGCCCACTGCTAGTAAAAATAAAATCACTATGTTTGATCCTCTCTTTACGATCTCTTTCACGTACCCACGCCTCTGCCTCAACTACCACCGTCATCGCCACCTGTTCTACCCCCCCCCCCCCCCCCACACACACACACACACCTTCGCCCGTGTCTCTGTGCCACGCTGCATGTGCTGGTGCTTATTTCCTGGCTAATGGGTGCTGATTATCACTTTTTTTTCCTCCATGACAGTATTACTCGCTCTCTGTGCGCTCTTTTCTATTTCCGTGTTGCTCTTGTTGTTCTATGAAAAGTGCAAGTAGAACACCATCTATACAGACACGTCCTGTCAGCCACCTCCAGTCACGTCGACGCTGTCGACAGGACGGCTTTTACCGGATGTCAGTATGCATTCACTAGGTGATCCGAGGTTGAGGTAGCCTCTCTCTGTACTCACAAGAGCGGGGGGAGTGAGCACACGCACCAGCGCCCACTGCGCGCATGTGAGTAGAGGCAACAGCGGAATGCTGTGGTGTAGGAGAGACCCATGAAAAAACCTCTCTTGGCGTCCTAGTAGAGCACTTCCGTGCAGAATGATCGCGGCACCTCACCCCACCCCTTCCACACACGAACAGTCCAACTCACCATGTACGTAGACGTAAATCATGTCCTCTCTGTGCACGTGTAACTGTGTAGCTTTGTGCTCTTGCCTTCTCTTATTCTTCTCTGCCTTCACCTCCTCTTTTTTTCTTCGTTGTGCTGAGCAGCAGCAGCAGGCAGCAGATAAAGGGCAAGGAATGCGCACTTTAACAGAGTCACTGCTCCCTGTGTGTGTTCGTCTGTGTGTGTGTACACCATAAAAGTACTTCATGACGGGCCGACGCACACCTAGGCCAGGAGTGTATCTCCTACACGCAGCTCAACGTCCCTTCTCTCACTCGCGCTGACTTGGCCCCTTCCTGTTATCTTCGAGGGTACGCCACGCAGCATCGTCATTGCCCCCCCCCCTGCGCAGCCCTTACACACACACACACATTCACATCTCTCTGTTGCGGCATCTGTGACTGTAAATGTGAGGCGCATCGGCCCTCTCTCTCCACCACCACCACCTTTCCTTCGATGTACGACATCGAATGCCTCGTTGATTTTTTTGTCTTTGCTCTTCTTGTTTGGCTACAGCAGGGGAAGGAGATACATACAGCGAGTCCCCACCACCACCAGGCAACAACGTCGCCCTGAAGCAGGCCCCAAGCCCCCAATATGCGCCCACTGGGCGCACGCGCTGTCTAGCACAGCTGGCATGGTGTATCATATCCACGCAAAGCATCCAGAGGTCAGAGAAGCAAGAGGAGTGGCCGAAAAAGACGCGATAATATCCATACGAATCAGCCCCAAAGTGCATGCATGCGACATGTGCGGCATCTCCGACATCCGACCGGGTAGGCTGATGAGGCACGGATGCCGGAAGCATGATGAGCACACACCTTATTACACCATCGAGTCCTCCAGACAGCAGTGTTAGGAATCTCCACATCACATTATAGAATACCGCCGTGGCTCGTAGCGGATCAAGGCGAAGCATGGGGTGCAGGCAGAGTGCGAAGTCTCAAGGGGTTCTGACCTGAGACTGGCTGGCTTCCTCCTTGGGCTCACCCCGCATACACCTAGACCACCCCCTGTTACCCCCATGGCAAACGTCATTCATCGCCTCTGCCCTCGAACAGGACCCGTAACGCAGCCGCTCGGGTCAAGGCGGGCCGTTCACCCTGGTCCGTCTGGTGCCGACTTCGCGGCATGTATGGGAAGAAGGGAACGAGGAAGGACACGAAGAGTCCGTGAGACGCGTGGCCCGATTCGACGGCAGTCGGCACGTCCGAGGACAACGAGGCTTTAGTCGCGGTGCAACGGAGAGGTACAGGTGGGCTGTGGTGGTGTGTGCGTCTCTTTTCTTGCCTGCTCATGGTGGAATGACATGTTGAAGAACAACCCTCTTCTATCGCACCCTTGTCTGTCACCGGCCATCCCTCTCCATCCTTCCAGCGCTGGCACACTCACACCAAATAACCAGGGAAGCTCACAGCTTCTGTGCTGCGTTCCCCCCCCCCTCTCCTCTCATCCCCACTTCTCCTCCCTCTCTCCCCCTCTCCGAGTTCTCTATACATAGACACACAGAGAGAGAAATACACGCGCGCCACGGCTTTGCCGCAGCTTTCCTCTCACCCGTGTCTTCTGCAATGCCCTACGGACGATCTTCGAATCCCACTGAGGCCGGCTGCGTAGCCTCCTTTCCACCTGCGGCTGCGTCATCGGGTGAGCCGAGACCCAGCACACCCACGCACGCGGCTGCCGCTGTTCCTGGCGGCACCACCATTCTGGCGAAGCAGCACCGAAGCCCCTTCGCAACCGTGAAGCGCTCCGTCGCAAAGGGCCCGCGACTTCTCGGGAGCCGCATCAAGCAGTTTTTGACAGATGAGCTGTACATTGGCGTGCGCTATCAGAAGGCGCCGCCGAAGTTGGTGACCAGGGAGCTCGCCATACTAGAGGTTCTCGCCGTGTATTACCGCTGGCTGCGCGGGGTCCAGGCGCTGCTCTCCATCGCCGTGTTCGTTCTCTCGCTACTGTCCATTGGGAGCTCGGCGCCTCTGGTGAACTCCACCATTTTTGTCGTCTCCCTGGCGGCCATCCTAGTCATTGTCAAAGCATACCAGGTCAAGGCACAGCTCTCTGGCGTGACGAATCTGCTGTTCGAGGGACGCTACATCTTAACCTCGCCTCATTTCCTCCACATGATGGCTGAAATTGTGCTGTGGTGCATCCAAACCCCGCCTTTTGTCTTCGCTGGCCACCAGCTCTTCGAGCTGCTCAACAACTTCATTTTTTTGCGCCTGTACTCCGTCGTTCTGTACCTGAACAACGCCGTGTACGTGTACCGCACCTTCTGCCGTGCCATGTCCGCCATCAGTGACCTGCCCCTTTCCACCTCCTTCCTTATTCGCACCGCGCTGATTCACCACAAGACGCGCGTCGTGGTGTCGGTGGTGGTATGTGCGTGGCTGACGGTCGGCTGCCTCTTTGCACGCGCCCAGAGCCTCTCCCTTGGCGATGCCCTCTGGTTTTCCTTTCAATCGCTGGCGACGCTGGGGTACGGGGACATCACCCCCTCCACGCTCTCGGGCCGCACTGTCGCCTTCATCGCCTGGATCGCGAGCTACTTCATAATGGCCTTCCTGATCACCGCCATGTACTCACTGCTGCAGGCGTCGGATCGCTTGCACAACATGCAGGCATTGATGGAGTGCCACGAACTCATACAGAGTCTGCGTGGCCGCTCTGCCCGTGTCATTCAGCTGGCCTGGCGACTTCACAAGGCGCGAAAGGTCCGGCTGCACGCGCCGTCCTTGAAGCAAAGGATGTACACGCTGGTCTTGTCGTGGCTTGTGACTCATACGATCATCGCGCGGCGCCGCACACGGCAACAGCTGAACAGCGTGGTGCGCTCGCTGCAGGAGACGAAGACGCATCCGCTTACGGGGCTCTCCGAGTACCAGTATAATGCGTACCTGCAAGTCACTCACAAGGCGGCGCGGCAGCTGCAGCGTGTAAAGGACGTGGATCGCGTGTACCTCGCCCTGCGCGACCGCGATGTGCTGGCATCGTCACTGTCGCGGCGCGACATTGAGTCCATTATCATTCTTCCGGGCGACTCGCTAGAGCCCATCGGCGCGGCGCCGCCGACAACCGTGACAGGCATCGGCAGCACGGCAGGGGAAATGGCAGAGATGGCGCAGTGGAGGAACCAGCTGACGCAGCTGGAACGAAAATGCGCGCGCCTGACAGAAGTGCTAGAGGCTATGAGCGCTGTGGCCGAGACACACACCCCTAGCATGTCTGTGTCCCAGGTGTGACGCGGCTAACTGCTGACACGATCAGTGTGGAATCGAGGAAGCTGGAAAAGACGAGAGTGATAGGGAGCGCAATCCGTTCGAGGCGCTCATAGCGCATCCGAGGAAAGAGAGAGAGTCAGGACAGCTGGCGTTGCTTCTCAACGCTCTGATCCTCTTCTCCATCTCTTTTTGTCACTGTTTCGACGTTGATGTGTCCTGTATCCTTATAGGTTTGATCCTCGTTCATGGTGTGCTTTCCTCCATCCTCCCTCTTCTCACCTTCGCGCTCTGCGCTGCCACATCTCTCCAGCTACTGTGCAATCTATACGTAGATACAGAGGCAATGATGGTAACACGCGCCCGCGCGCGTATTTCCTAGTGTATCTGCTGTACTGGCTGTGTGCGCTCTTTCTCTCCTTATATATCTATATATCTATACGTAGACTATTGGGGAAGGGGGGGTTCATCTTTCCGATGTGTTGCTCTCTTCTCAAACCCGAAGAGTTATCGACTCATGAGGGGGAGAAGTCCTCGTAACTTTGTGTTGCCGCTGTCCTCCTGCGTGAGTGTTTTTCTGGTATGCAGAAAACTATCGCCTGTGTATAAGTGTGTACTGCACGTTGCATACGTGATGTGCGGAAGGGAGGATTTAGTCAAGCCGCCTTGTGTAGATACTCTGAAAAAAAAAAGGAGAGGAGACACTTGAGGCCTACGTCGTGCACTTTGCTGTTTTGCTCGCCGGGCCTCGGCGAAGGATGTGGCGCGTTGCTCTTTCTTTTCATCGCCTCTCGCTTTTGCTTCTCTGTCCATCTCTCGCTCTCTCCCTCTCTCTGGATGTGTTCATGTGTCTAGGCCCGTGTACGGGTCTGTGTTGAGACGACACTCGGGTTTACAGGTGGGGTGACTCCAGCACTGGCCCCTGATGCCCGAGGAACACGCCTCTAGAAACAGTGTGACTCGCTTCGTGCAGTGCCGCCCGCCAAACATCGTGTTCGACTCCGTGGCTTCATCCCACTCCCGCCTGTTGTTTGCACGCTGAAAGTCAACGCCGTTTGTGAGAGGCCTTCCGAGAGATCCAAGGTGTCCTTTCACTCAACACTGCATGGGGGTGGCTCACACGTTCACGGTGCTCTATGCTGCTCGTCCTGTCCTCTTTTCCTCGCGATGGCGCGCACACACCTGTGACACTCCACCTTCCCTGCCTCTATCGGCGCAGGTCGTCGTCTGTTCGAAGGTCCTTTTTGCCTTCTTCGCTTTTGCTTCCCTTGCGGCTGTCGTCGTTGTGGCCGACCGTATTTCCGCCAGATGACTATCCACTTTGCGACCTCTCTCTCTCTCTCTCGCTTGTGCTACTTCTGACGCACCACACACACACACACATGCGCGCATCCGTACAGCACCCTCCTCTCGCTCCTCTTTCCCCGTCTCCTCGGGCTCCGTGCCCTACACTTTGCTCGTTGTCTACAGAGAGCGAGCGATCCAGTCACGCATAGGCAAACTCCGCCCGTGAGAGGCCTCAGAAGAGGGCGCAGCGGCACCCCACACTTTGCCGAGCACAGTGGCGCAGTAAGCGGAAAAAAAAAGAGAGAGAGAGCGGTCGCACGTAGCGTATTAAACACAATACAAACAGGCACAAGTAGAGCAATGGAGCTTCGAGCGCGTATCGAGAAGCTGTCGCGGGCGCAGGCGCCGACAGCCGTGCCCGACGCATCGAGCCCGATGACGCAGCGTCTTGTCTCTCTCGAGCATGACCAAGTGAATCACCGCTGGTTGAGAGGCGTGATGGCCTTCCTTGCCTTTCTCTGCTGCCTTATCTCCGTCTTCCAGGTGAACGGATACGCTGGTAACGTTGTGCTGCACGTCCTTATTTTGGCGCTTTCCTTGGCGGGAGAGGTGTGCATCGTCTTTGTCTATCGAATCAAGACGCGCTTCGCAGGCGTGACGAACCCAGCAAGTCACTCCGTCAACCCGCTCCACTCTCCGTACCTGTCGCGGATGCTTGGCGAGATGCTGGTCTGGATCATCATGGCCCCGCCCGGTGTCAAGAGCACTGCCACCTGGGCTCAGGTGCTAGACAGCTTCATCGTGCTGCGCTCGTATGTCTACGTGCTCTATTTCACGCGCCTCTCTACACAGAGCGTCTTCAAGCGCGCCGTGGCGTCCCTGTGTGGATATCACTTCAACTCCCTCTACCTGCTCTACTACTACACCTTTATGCCTCGGCACGCCATCGTGACTGGGTGCGGGTTTATGGTGGCGTGGCTCGGCCTGTCTCTGCTGTACAGCAAGAGTGAGGAGGTCAGCTACGCGGATGGCCTGTATTTCTGCTCCTCCACCATGGGCTTCGTGGGGTACAGCGACGTCGTCCCATCGATGTGGATGGGGCGGTTCACTGCCTTCCTCGCCTGGTGCTTAGGGCTGCTCGTCATTGGCTGGTGCATCAGCCTGATGCACGCGCTGATCCTCGTCAGTCCGGCGGAGCACAACCTACATACGCTCTTCCGCACCAACAAGCTGTGTGCGCAGGTTCCTGGTGAAGCGGCCCTCACCATCCAGCGCGCGTGGAAGCTCTATGTGGCGAAGCGGGAGAAGCGCAACCAGCTCTCCCTTCACTTCAATGCGCTGCTGCTGAGCAACCAGGCCTGCAGATTTCGCTCCCTCCGCCGCGAGTTTGTCGAGTGCGAGATGACGTTCATTCGCGCCACCTACACCTTTGATGACTCCCTCACCGCGCTAAGTCGCCTCTCGTCTCTCCGCACAACCCCGGCCGGGACCCCGTGTCTATCCGGGAGCACGACCCCCACCCTCACTGGCGGGACTCCCAAGAGCACCACAGGCCGGCGCTCCTTTTCTCTCTTTAAGGAGGTGAAGTTGAAGTCGCCCCAGGGCTCCTCATTTCCTCCTAGCGTGAATGTGGAAGCAGGTCACGCAGACGGTCGCTCACCGCCGCTGGCGTCGCTGGCGTCGCCGTCGTCACTGCCACCGTTGGAGCTGCGCGGCTTTCTCAGTGACCAGCAGTTCAGGCACAGTAGCCCCGCGGCGTCCTCGACGGGCAGCGACATCGCCACAAGGCTGACCCGCCTGGACGAGACTCTCAGCATGTTGATTCGCAAGGCGGAGCGCATGGCGCCAAGAGTGCTTGCCTCCTCTACCGAGGTAGTGTCGTGAGGCCGCTACGTGAAAGGCACGGAATCTCTAGCACTGCGCTCTGGCCTTTGTGAGTGTGGTGTGTTGCGCCCCATATCGTTCCGTCTCGAGAGTCCACATAAGAAGAGAGGAGTGCGTGCGATGTCACTCCCCCTGTGCGTGTGTGTGTGTGTGTGTGGGTGTGTGTGAGAGAGAGCGGGGATATGCAGGTACGTACGTCTTTCCCCTTTTTTCAATAAGGGAAAGGCTGTAATCGCCGGCTGCTTTCTCTGTTTTCCCCGTTCGTGTTTGGTGTCAGCCTGTGCCTGTCTCTGGTGTGGGTGTGTAAGGCGTGTCTGTTTCACACCCTCTTTATATTTTAGATGGGTGCACTACGCATTTACTCCTTCCCCGTACGCGCTTCACGCGCTTCCTCTTTCCCCACACTATCCAGGAACTGACAAGTTTTGTGAATGCCACGTAGGTGCGCTTCAACCACTCGGCACCTACGCCAACGGAGAGCGGAATGCATACAAGGGAGAATAATTGCATGGCGAGTGCTAAGACGACTGTCACGTAGTGCGTTGCCGTGAGCGCAGGAATTCCTGCGCTCACGGCAACGCCTGCTGAATCCCTGAAGGGTGTGACTCCCATGACCTTCAGATACACGCGCGCACCCGCCAAACCGCATGGGCCGCTATCAACTGCGTGTCTAGCCTGACAGTCACTGTTGCCGAACGCTCCGCGTACTCTCTCTCTCTCTCTTCGTGTCTATGTGCTTGCCTTCTTCATCACTCACATCTCTCTCTCTCTTTCTGCATCCTCCGAGCCTCCCTCTGTTCCCATCAAGCCCTTCCACCTATTCTATTTAACTCCCAGTCCATCGCTCTTCCTCTTCGCCATGACGCGGCAGGCCGATGAGCAGAAGTCCATGCGCAACGTCACCGGCAGCGGTGAGGCTGAGAAAACCTCCAAGCTGCGCACCGACGATCTTCCAGCGCTGCAGGAGCGCATGAAGAAGCTCCACGCCGAGGTGACGCAGCAGACCGAGGCTAAGGAGCAGCGCGCCCGCGAGCTTGCGGCAGTACCGGTGGCGGACGTGGACATACAGGTCGTGGCGGCGGCGCTGGCGGTGACGCCCGAGTGCGCGCGGTGCCGACTGCAGAAAAAGAACGGGGATGTAACGGCAGTGCTGCGCGATGCAGTGGGCCTCCCGAAGGCTCGTGCATAGAGGGCGCAGCTCCTCTGTCCTGTCTCCCTTTCCCACAGGTGCGCATGGGCGTATGTGCGTCCAACTGCACCACTCGTGGTGACGACGGTTGCGCCGTGGCATTGCTCGATAGGTGTCACTGGTGGCCTTGTGCGGCTGTGAGCCAGTGTGTGTCGTGAGGTGGGGAGGAGGTATGTAACCCAGTCCCTTAAAGCTTGACTGGGGACGTTCATGCGACGCGACGAACAAAAAGGACACCACAAGGAGAAAGAGGGCCATGCTGTTCACCTTCTCGTGCTCCACAAGTCTGCTTGGCTCGTCTCCTCTTGTGGTAAAAAAGGGCGCGGCTATGTCAAAGCGCCACCCCACCCCCTCGCTCTCTCCTGTCTCCCCCTCTGGGATGTGGAAAGCAGGCAAAGGGACCGTGTGTGTGTGTGAGGGGGGGGGGGCGTCAAGAGTGAAAGGAATGGGGAAACCTTGCGGCAGCGCGGGATCTGTGGTTCGTGTGCCGCTGTCCTTTCGGCCACTTCCTCTGCACCCTCATGTGCAGCTCCGCTTGTTTTTTTTGTATTTTTTTACGCAGCCTCGTTGCTCACTCCCCCCTTTTCATTCTGCACGTCTCTCAGGGTGTCTCTCGCCTTGCTCATCTCTTGACCACCTCTTCTCTTCCGGATTCTCATCCTCACCTTCCTTTCCTCGGCCCTTTACCCCATTGAAATTCCTCATGGGAAACTCACTATCTCCATCACGGGTCATAACCTCCGCCGATTTCACTTACATCCGCACACACACACACACACCACCGTGTACAGTTTCACATTATCCGCTTGGCAGAACGCCATCTCGGGCACGTGTCATTCATCATTTCTCTCTTGGCTCCTTGTCTTCGGTTCTGTTTTCTCTGGTGCGTTTACCTCTTGTGTGGTGTCTCTGCTTTGTCGTTGAGAATACCGACCAACCCCTCTCTCGGTCCTCCAGCTCCGCTTCGCCGTCCTTCGCTGAGTACTACAACACAGGACACACGGTGACACTTCTGGCACACGATCGCTTTGGTTCATCTCTGTCACGGTTGGCGTGTATCGCGCTTGCACTACACACACCCGGCCACCCTCATATTCATTGCAGGCGTTCGTGTAGCTTTTCTCCCTGTCGCTCTGGCACACACACATTGCAGTCCCCCACCCCTCCCTCCCTCCCTCCCTCCCTTCGCCTCTCTCACCCAAGCGTAATCAGCTTGTGCGTGTGTTGTTGGGTGATCAGCGCCATCCTAAATCGCTTGCTGTGTATCGTTTCGCATAACTCCTCACCCCTCCCGCGCCTCCCTTTCTCAGGAGGGGGGCAGCCTTCTGTGCCTATCATTTGCCCCCCCCTTCTCTCTCTCTTCGTTCGGCAGTCACCCTTTCACCCATCCCATCCCACCTGCCCACCGCCCCTGATTGGTTTGTGCATTTGCTTAACGCACTGGTTTCATCTTAGCTCTCTCTCCTTTGCTTGCTTGCTTTCCCCTCTTCCCTGAGCGAGCGTGGGTGTGTGTGTGGGTGTGTGTGGTGACTCTGTACTCCTCGTAACGAATCCCTCCCTGGGCATGGGTCTAGTTCTCTTTATTCACTGCTCTACATTCCTGCTCCGTGTACATTGTGATTAACAGCGACGGTTTCCGACGTATCCCTACCCCACCCCCTTCCTCCCCCAGACACATACTTTTCGAGTCGCCTGGTGAGAAGATGCTGGCGGCCGTACAGAGTCTCTTCACCTGCAGCGTCCTTCCTGCGGATGTGGCAAAGCCCAAGGAGGAGCGTGAGGTACCCCAGTGGACAAAGGGCAACTTTCAGTACAACTGGATAGGCATCTACATCATCGGCGTGCCAACGCTGTTTGTGCTGCTTGGCCTGTACCTGCACATCCCGCTATCCCCCTCGCTTCTGCAGTGGCTTATATTCTTTGGTGTTGTCACTGGAATGGTGGGGGTGACGTCCGGTTATCATCGCCTCTTCTCCCACGGAGCTTTCACCGGCGGGCAGGCAATGCAGTGGACGTGCGCCTTCGTGGGTGCTGGGGCGTTCCAGGGTTCCATCAAGTGGTGGGCTCGAAATCACCGCGTCCACCACAAGTATACGGATACCTGCAAGGACCCCTACAACGCGCATCGTGGCTTCTTCTTCACGCACTTTGGCTGGTTCGTCATGCGCATGGACTACGAGCTGCTCGGCGACGCGGATGTGTCGGACCTGAAGGACAACCTTGTCGTGGAGTTTCAGCGCAAGTACTTTGCCGTTATCGCTACCATCACAGGGATCCTGATCCCCCTCGTAGTGGCTGGCGCAACCACTGGGGAGTGGTTGGGTGCGTTTTTCTGGGTGGTGTGGCTCAAGATCTTCCTCGTGCACCAGTTCTCTTTCTTAATCAACAGCCTCGCGCACACGCGCTTCTTTGGCGCCACGCGGCCGTACTCGGATGACTTGACCCCGCACGACTCCACCCTCTTAGCGATCATCAACCTCGGCGAGGGTTACCACAACTTTCACCACCAATTCCCGAACGACTACCGCAACGGTCATCTGTGGCACCACATTGACGTAACGAAGTGGTACATCTTTCTCTGCAGCTTTCTGGGCTTTTGCGATAACTTACAGCGGGCCCCGCGCGCCGTGATCGACCGCGCCGCCGCGATGCAGGCTGTGCGAACGCACGAGCGCGGGTTGGTGGAAGCAGCGAATGAGGTGAGGCGGCTGGAGGTGCCAGCGACCGTGGAGTACACGTGGGACGACGTACGCGCGGAGGTGAGACAGGGCCGCAAGCTGATTGTGATGGACGGCTACGTGCTGGATATTGAGCAGCCAATCCCCGTGGACCCTGCGTGGGCGCAGACGGACAAGATCAACTGGATGAACACGCACCCTGGTGGACGTGCGCTGCTGCTTGCGTATGTGGGCAAGGACGCGACGGCCGCCTTCAACGGTGGCGTGTACGGCCATACGATGGGGGCGCGCAACTACCTGCCGGAGCTGCGCGTGGGTTGCATAAAGGAGCCCCCGGTGCCCGCAGCGTCTGGCAAGAAGGTGAGTGGCGCTGGTCGCTTGGGGGTGGTGAAATATACTACCGCATAAAAATGTAACGTTCTCCTCTTCTGTGGTGCCTAGTAAAGCAGAGGTTTGAGTGTTGTCGTAGTGTGCTGGATCTTGGTGCGTTTTTCATATCTGTACACGAGTCCCACTTTGTGGCTGCCTGCGGGTCGGGCAGTGTACCTCTTTTTATTGTTTTTCTTTGCTCTCTTCTGCTTTGAGGGCGAAGCTTTCTTGCTCTCTATGACTACCACGATCATCACCTATTCCGCCAGTGTGCGTTCAGTCCAATCACCTCTCAATCATTAGATGTGCATGAAATGTGCAAAGCTGTTTTTCATTTCTCTCTCTCTCTGTTCTCGTCGTCTTCTGCACACCCTGTGTGCTCAACCATAGGAATGTGTATATCCGCGGGCTCTCGGTTGCTCTCATATGTTTTTCGTATTAGGAGGGGTTCTCACTCTGTGGTGGTGGTAGAGAGTGTCTCAGCCTGGCTGTGGAGGGTTTGTACGTCTTGCACATGTAAGAAACACGCTAGGGGTGGGAAATAAACCCTGTCGATAAAATGCTCTGCATATGTGTTCTTTTCGATCCTGTCATGAAACTTGACTGACCTATTCCATGCACGCTGGTACTCCTTCTTCCCTTGGGTTGATTGCTGGGCCCGCGATGGTGATAGCCATGTTGATCTTTGGGTTTGTCATCTCAACCCACATCGTCATCCCTCCCCCCCTTCCCCACACGTTCTCTCTCCCTCGTCAACTCTCTATCCGCCGCCCTGCTGCTCCTTTTTCTTTGTCTCGTTACTTTGTTGGTGTGCGTCCGTGGCTTCCTCGGGGGGCCGCCCCACTTCTCTCTCTCTTCTCC
The DNA here is from genome assembly GCF_000755165.1 of Leishmania panamensis. Taxonomy (NCBI): domain Eukaryota; phylum Euglenozoa; class Kinetoplastea; order Trypanosomatida; family Trypanosomatidae; genus Leishmania; species Leishmania panamensis. The sequence goes on along the minus strand of NC_025859.1, from coordinate 178,032 downwards.
TGTCCTCCTTCGCTCGTTACATTTTTTCTCTCGTTCGTTCTGCTCCTCTTTTCTCCTGTCCGCGCGTGAGTTTTGCTCTGTTTTATCGCTTGTAGCATCGCGTTGTTTGTGCGCTGCTCGTGTGGACTTTGTGTTTCTCATATGACTGATGCATGTGTGTGTGTGTGTGTGTGTGTGTGTGTGTGGGTGGGTGGGTGGGTGCTGCCACCTCTCTGCCCAACAGGCTTTAACGAAGAGTACCACAAATGCAACAACGTCAAGGACGCAATTTGTCGCCGGGGGCATCAAAGAGGCGGTATAGGAAGAAATGTCAAGCACGCAGAGCGCGGAAAGTAAGAAAAAAAAAGCTGCTTTAGTACCCCACGAACATGTGTCTTGGCTCTTATCACGCACTCAGCGTCTCTGTGCCGCGCACCAAGTCCCTCAATTCGCCTACACAAAAACAAGCGAAAGAGAAAGTGCGACCTTTGCTTTCGTGGGTGGAATAGTTTGCGGAACTGTTGGGTGCGCGTGAGGGAGGAGGCCGATCTTGTCTCGCCCCCGCCGCCGCCGAGCCACTGTTGTGTTCTTGAGGAGCAACGCGATGATGACATGTACGGAACTCCCCCCCTCTTTCTCTGAGCCCGCCACCTTCCCCCACTCCTCGGTGACGCCCTTTCCTCTTTCCTTTCGAACGTGTGTCTACATGTTCTGTGCGTGAAAGGAAAAAAGGGTACTCCTGTTTCCCAGTGTTCCTCCTCTTCGCTTGGACTTGTCTTTGTCTGTGATCTCCAGCGTCGAATTCCGCCGCGGTAGTGGCCTCTAAGAGGAGAGGGGCCTCATCAATGGAAGTTCTCACCCCGTGCACATACGTTTAACTCTCCCTCTACCTCTGCCATCTCCTTGACACCCGCAAGGCTCGCTTTTCTGCCCGAGCTCATCGTGTTTGGAAGCCGCTCACACCCTGCCATGCCCCTCATCCGCCTCGCATTGGAGGCAGAACCTCTGACTACTACTTGGTGAGTACAACTACCGAGCCAAAAGCCACAACAAACCGCCAAACGCCCGGATGTGCTCCCCGGAGATTTATGGGTGTGACTGTGCGTGCGTGCACAGCCGCCCCCTCTCCAGTGGGGAGTAGGGGGGTATATGTCTGTGCATATAGCTGCCCGCCCTCTCTAACCCCTCCTGTCACCGCACTCTCTCCTTCCTCCCTTCCCCGCACCCCTTTCCTCATTTCCGCGGAGAAACCCCCGACAAACATGATTGATGTTTGTGTTTTTCGTTTTCTTCTATCCCCCATTACACTTCTATTGCACCTCATCCCCCTGTAGGCCCAAGCTCACCGCACCCCTAACCTGGGCCTTCTCCCCTGGTCTCCGCACACACCTCCTTTTCTTTGTGCCTCCTCGTCCCTTCCACCTTCCACACTCTTCCCCTCCCCCCTCCCCTCTCACTCCGCCTTTCTTTTACCGTTCTTCTCCTGTTCTATGTATTCCTTTCTCTGTATTCTTTTCCCACTACAATGCACCGGCGCGCGACAGCCCACGGGTTTCAACAGGCACTGATTCCTTTCTCAGTCGCGCACTCTTCGCCGCCAGCAGCCCACTGCTCGTCTGCCTGCGAGAGCGGGGTCGTTGGCGATGAGGCGTTCCATGCAGAACCTCTGTACCTGTCTCTTCAGCAAGGCGAGCGGGTGCGCGTGCTGCAGCGAGAGTGTCACCACGGCACGGGTCCACATGGTGCCTCCTCGCACACGCTAGTATCTGCCGCTGGTGGGGCGGCTCTCTCACAGCCGCAGTGGTGTATCGCAGAACGCGAGGATGGTGCTATCGGTCTTGTCCCAGGTTCCCTGCTACAGCGCGTCGCAGCAGTCACAGCACACCGTGGTGGTTCACCAGATCCCCCCTCGTTGAAACCCTCCACCGCCACTCGCCGTGGGCACCACCGTACTGATGAGGCGAGCGGGAGAGCACCATCGCGCGGATTTGAAGTGGTCAGAACCACACAAACTCCGAGCGCCAGCAGTGGCTCGCCGGGGAACGACGTCTCGGAGAAGGATGACAAAGTTGGTTACGAGAACACCGATGTGGTCGACGCGCTCCAACTGCAGCGACGACGGCAGTCAAGTCTGCAAGGGCGCCTAAATGCCGTTTGTGCGACCCCACCCACGGCAATGTTGACACACAAAGAGCCACAGACCACTACTTCTACCACCTCATTACCAACAGCGGCTCGTGGCACAGAGACCGCTAGTGACAGCGATTGCTCTGAGGAGGACGAGCAGCTTCATCTCATGAAGGAGGAAGCACGTGTGCGTGCAGAGTTGCGCTGGCTGATGGACGTCGTTCTACCATGCCTGCAAGCAGCATGCACGAAAGCGCAGGCCAGGCTGGAAAAGCTGCGACAGGATGAGCGCTGCGCAAACGTAGTCGCCTCCACCTCTTCCTTTAGCAGCTCAGTGGACCCGCCGAATCCGCTCGCAGCCCTCGATCGTGAACATGAGGATGTCGCAGGGCTTCTAGAGAGAGTTGAAGCGCTCCAAGCTGAACTGGCGCGCGAAGCGTCGGCGGGCGCCGTGAGCGAGCCGCAGAGATCGCAATCCCTCAGCGGAAACGTGCTCACCGTCAGCAGCCCCAGGTGCGAATCAGGCGATTCCAGCGCACCCGCTGTGTTCCGCTCACTTGACTTCGACGCAGCTCCCCCGCGGCCTCTGAAGGCGTTGCATCGCTGCCGCGACGACGTGACTGCTAATGCTCCCAGGGCTCCAGACTCGCATATAGTGGAAAAGTTGCGTCTCCTTGTGATAGAAGAAATGGAAACGGTGGGCTCGTACCGATCACAAAAACTAGCGCTGCAGCAGCGCCTGTCTCGGCTGGCTGAGCTGATGCAGGAAGTTGCCTCAGAAGAGGCATCACTGAAGGAATCGGAAACGGCACTGCATCGGTTGCTGGAGGAAGGGACAAGCGAGTTCGCGGTCGATTTTGTCTGGCCACGCACCCTGCAAGGGCTAACAGATGAAGAGGAAGTAGTTCTGAGCTCGTCGGTTCATATCCTTGACAAGTACACGCGCAAGCTGCAGCTCATCGCTGACGACGGCCAAGGTAGCACCTCCACAAATCTCATGAGCAGTTGTGTGGATGCGAGTCCGTTGGCCAACGCATCTATCGCCTCCCTAGAGACGGCAACCTGTGCGGCAACGCCCGATCGTCAAACGCACTCGAATAGTCGCGCTGCCATGTCCGAGGGAAGCAGCACTGTCACGACACCAACCCCGTCACGCGTGGACCACCTACGCCAGGTGATGGAGAGGGGCGGCCGTGAGCTTGCGCAGCTGCAGACAAAGCTGAAAGCGGCGCAGCGGTTCTGCGACACGTACGGCCCAATCGCACAGGAAATCGATGAGCAGCTGCGACGTGGCGAGCGCATATTGGCTGAGAAGAAGAAATACCTGGCAGCTTTGCAAGCGGCCGAGAGTGGGGAAGCCTTGAGGAACGTCTGCTGAACCTTCGTCTTATGGAAGGATGCCGCTACTGCCGTTGCAGTTGCTGCTACGCTGCGTTGTACATCCTCCTCTTCCACTGGGGCGGTCCAGAGGAGGGGGGGTCGATGACGCTCTCCTTTTCGCTTTATTATTCTTTACTATTATTATTCTCTTTTGTTGTTTGTTTGGTTGGTTGGTTTCCTTCTTTTCCACGTGCCCACGTGCGCAGCTAACCACGCGCATCGACCGAGCAGTGCGTAACTGTGCTTCTCTGTGTGGCCGGGAGAAGAAGAGGGGGAGGGGGGGTAGTGAAAGAGTAGGATGGGCGAGACAACCTTGAAAATCAAGCGAGTGCCGAAACCCTCTCTGCCTACGTCTCGTCCTCAAAATCACGTGGAGACACGTGTGTATCGATGAAGGTAGTGAACTCGGTCATATCGATGAATGCCCGCTGATAGCTCACTTTCTCGCTTCCCTCTCTTCCCCTCCTCTTCTGTTGCTGCCGGAGAGCAAAATGAGCCTCTTGTGCAGTAGTGGAAGCTGAAGCCTGTATGTATTCATGCACATGGGCGCCTCCCTCTCTTTCACCATCAACCCTACAGAACGCCCATCATCACTACAGACGCCATTGAGCGTTAAATTCGATGACGTGCTACATCGAGCAGACCCACAGTGCATAGGTTGGTTGTAGAAGCTAACTGCACGTGGCTTCCAGTACTTCCCTCCCCTCCACAAACGAGGTGAGTATTCCAAGGCAGAAGCCGGCGTGTAGCGCCTCTGATGTGCCTGTGCAGTGCAGCCACGCTATCCCTGACCCCCATCCGTTCCTCACTCCGGAATCCTTCCGCGAGTGGAGAGGGGAGGCAAGGAATCGGCATCATCTATTTCCACAAGGATATGCTGTAGCGCTGCAGGCGTGACGCCACGGCTAGAGAGCGCTCTACCATCCGTTGCGGCTCTGGGGCCAATGAAGCAGGCATCACCTGAAACGGTGATGGGGATGTGCGCAGTGGGTCGTAAGGCACCAGGGGGCTGCGATGAACACCATCAACGACTGGGCCGCCCAGCCCGACATTCTGTGGGGAAGAGATGTGGGGCGACGTGGACACACTGGCAAGAGGTAGGCCGAGGAGATGTTTTCTTTTTGCGGCATGGAACAGGAGCGGCCATCAGCAGGCTGTAGTGGAGCATCGATATGTGGGACTGGGTGGCTGGATGCCTGAGGCTTCCGCAGAGGGGGGGCCGCTGCTGTGGGATGCTGTGGGAATTGCGGAAACACGACGCGCAGCGTACGGAAGCGGCAGCCGAAACCGCAGCACTGAGTGGCAAGGCAGATGCGGCGGCGACAAGCATGGCCATCGTGTTGGCACCCCTGTGGGACGCAGCGGAAGAGGCAACCCAGCAGCTGTCAAAAGGCGCATGCTGACAATGGCCTCAGCAGCGCAGACGATTAGCAGCCTGGCGCACTCTCAAAGCGCGACCTCAGGGACGGACAGAGGCCACGGTGGGGGAGGGGGGGGTAGCGGCTGTGGAAACCAAAGCATCCACAGCAGCAGGTAGTCAGACAGTACAGTCATTATTCCCGGCATGGGGGGAGGGGCGCTCGAGATCTAGCGCCTGTTCCGCGGGATTCCGACGCGGGCGACACTTCTGACTCACCAGATGTCGGGTCCGGGTGCCACTCCAAGGATGGGGATTGGGGACTGTCGGCCTATATTGCCCGAGACGTAGATCCCGGTGGCGGGGACGCAACAGGAGGCTTTGATGCTTTCGACCCTGAGACCTGGAGCCGACTGCTGGCGACGTAGGCCGAAGTACGCCTTTTCGACCTGGAGGTAAAGGAGCGGTGTGTCCGCCCCCCCCCTCCTCCTGCCCCCGGAAGAGGTGCCACATATGGAGGCGTACCACGAGGCACTGGGCGAGCTCATGATGCTCGTGTGAGGCCACTATCGTCGATGGTCACCACGGAACGTCTTGCTCAGGTTCACAGTTGCAACACACATTGGCAAGCTGTACAACGTGGAGTTGAGGACTCGCAACATCGATGTGCAAGACGCTTGACGCAACATCGTCCACGGACTCCATTTAAGACTAGCGGCGCGAGTCCGCAGAGGAAACAGGCAGCCACCGCCACCGCTTCTGCGTGGAGGGGGACAGCTGGAGACGGAGCGTTGGGTAAATGGACTCTGAGGTCGAAACGGTCTAGGACGAGGCGGCCGTGGCCACGGACGAGGATGTGACCGTAGACCACCAGTGACGACGGGGCTTAACTCCCCTCCACCCCACCCCAGACCCCGGGGAAGTCGTCTTGAAAACAGAGGAGGAGGACAGCGCAGCCAACCAAGCGCCACCCTTCTCGTGCGGAGGCTCGATGGGGTTTGCCTCGCGCGGATCCTCGTAGGAAGGCGCGCTGCCCCCTTCTCGGGCAACAAGCCAGGCAGCTTGCTCCCTCGAGGGACTTGAGGGCGCCACGTGGGTTCATCGCGCGCCAGCAGTGCGCCACCACTGCTTCTATGTCGAAGGCTGCACCCCACCGCTGCCTGTGGCCCTGTACCAGGGACTCTCCGCCAAGCGGCCATGGAGGCACCATCAATTTCTTGGGCAACAAGTCTGCCACTTTTATCGAGCTCCACTGCCGCCCTGTTGATCAAGAGACTGCCGCGGCCTTTGTGGTGAGTCTGCAGGCTACCCCGTCTGCCAAGCACACATACCTGCACCATCATCTCAGCGTGTCCTCCAAGCTTGGACAGCCGGTCCACTACCTCAAATTGCTGGATGCAGTGATCAAAGGAGCGAGGGGTCCTCGAACCGCGCAGCAGGCCCTATCCATCCCCAGCGAGTCTCTGATCGGCATCGTTGTGGGGGGAGGGGGTCGCGTCTCCACTCCTCTGCGCAGTGTACCGAATCATGTGGAGAGCTGCGTGCAGGTAGGACAACATCATCAGGACGACGGCCAAGCCGTTTCTACTTGTTTTTCTCGACGGGCTAGTGATCGACTTCGGCGAGTGGAGATGGGAGATCCCAGTACACCTGCAACGGCTGTTGTGGGAGGTCTCTACCCGGCAAACGCCGCTCTTTCTCCTCCCAGCACAGGAGGATCAACCTTCCGCTGATGGTTTGCGGTTTTCGCGTGTACTGCATCAGGGCTGGAGCGATGGATACCATCTTGGCCCGAATACCAGACAACGCGATCTGCAAGCGCGACGTCGTGATTCGGCGCTTCCCCCTCCCCCGCGCAGCGAGTGGTTCAGGGGACAGTCGTTCGATATGCTCGCCAGAAGATGCTGCTGGCGAGGAGGCTCGGGTCTTCTTGTTTCCCAACGCTCCTTTGGTGGGCGACTCGTGGCCGGGTAGCTCCTTCTTCGACGAAAGCCTACTGATGCCCCCCTTTCCCTCCTTCCCCAAGGGCCAGACATCCACACTGCTGCTTAGCGCTCGCACACCCGTACCGGTGCCTGCGGATGAATGTTTCACTCCTCTGCACGCCTGCAGGATGACAGCGTTGCGTTGCGCTCCGATACGACGCTGCAGGCGAGCGGGGGTGCAGCAGCGTGTGGCTAGCCTGGGGGCTGATGTAAAGGCAGCACCCACAGCTCCTCACCCACGCCTTTTACTCAGCGGTGGGCAGCGCCGTTGGTGGCCGTGGGTGTGGACGAAAAAACGATCGACGATACAGAGATCGTGGACTCACTGCGCTCGGCTTTCAGAGTGCTGGAGGAGAAGCCTGCTGCCCCGCAGCTGCGTTTTATTGTGTAGCCTCGCCGCCTCAATGCTCCATTGCAGAACGCCGGCTGTCTGCCCCACATGCCGCTACCAGAGGCTCCCTGGCAGAGCCTGCCGACGGGTTGGGGGAGACGTGCGACTTGACGTGTTTGCTTCCCCAGGCACAACTGCCGCGGCAGCTCCGCGCTTGATTTTCATTCCGCGATGGGACCGGCTCGTGCTACGAGATGCGAGCGCTGCCGAATGGGGCTGCGCGTTAGTCCCTAGATAATGCCCGCGCACTCGTCGGCCGCCCGTGGGCGTGGTCCCGCCTACACGGATGTATGGATGGGCCTCTTCACAGACAACAGTCCTCGCATGGACCGACAACCTGCAAATCGCAGGGGAAGGGGCGGTGGTGCCATCGCGGTCCACGCTGAACACGAGAGGGAGACGGTGTGCGCACGAGTTTGCACCTTTGTGGGCGTTCACTTTGACCTCCGCACACGATGTGTGGCTGTGGGTCCAAAGGTCCTCAAGGGCGTCCCCGAGAGACGAATTCAGCCGATTTCCTCCAATTCGTTGTGGCACAGCTAAAGGCCTTCGTGGGGAAACTGTGGTTCGCTGCGCGCGCTGGCGATTCCCGTTCATCGGTATTGGGAGCATTTGAAGGAAGCCCGAAGGGTCGGGGCAGAGCTGAGCCGATGGCGCATCGCACTCGAGCATAAAGGTACAGCTGAGCCCTTCAGCGTTGCGCCAGATGAAGAACTGATTTTCGCGCGCGATCGACCACTGCTCACGCCGAGTTGGTGTTGCGCAGCCGACGAGGGCAGGTATGTAACGTCTAGACAGATTCGTCACTCGCTGGTCGGGGTGGTTGTTGTATCCACCAGGATACAAAGCGGGCCGTCGTGGTTGGTGATCGATAAGAGGACGCGGCTGAAGCACGCGCAGCTACCCAAGTGTTTGGCTCCCTTTGCGACGCAGTCCCTCTCAGATCCTACATGTATCCTCTCGTGGGCAACAAACCCACGCTTTCTGGAGTGTGTAAGGGATAAGAGCGTGCCTTCACCGTCAGCCATGAACTCCGCCTCGGCCTGACAGCGATTACCCCCATACAGAGCGAGCCTCCAATACGTCCCCTCGCGACACAGACTAGCGAATGCCTTGAGGCCGGCCTTGTGTCCGATGCACGGGTTGATTTGGACGCGTAATTTCCTTTTCCTTGTGTGGTTAAGTCACGTGTGATACGGAAGAACAGAACTCTCGCACACACGCTACGACCCAAAATGCTTTTCCATTGTCCATTGCCTGCAATCGGATGATCCACGCCGCCCCCCCTCCCCCCCCCCCCACACACACACGCAGTACTCTCAGCTGGTGTGAAAAGGCAGTACTTTTTCCCTGCCCTATACCCTTTCGTCATACTTTTTCTTCTTTTTAGGGGCCACACTAACTTGTCTACACCTCACTCACGGCGTGCCTCCTCATAGGACTGTAAACTGGTGACGCGGACCGTGGTTCGGCAAATAGCCCACGAGCGACTCGGGAGGCTCGAGAAAGGTCGGACCTGGTGAGACTGGATAGGTTGACGGAGGTGTGGGTCACTTGCCCCATACGTGGTCATGTGCACGCTAAGCAGGCAAGTATCACACATCAAGTGGAGTTCCTTATCTGTGCGAGGGATGGAAGGTCCAGCTTGGCGTCCAAGCATACCATTGCAGAGCACGCTTGCGACCAGTGGGGTAGAAAGTCAATCGCATCTCTCATACTTCGCTCTCCTTTAGCTCTTCTTCCCTAACGCTGCGGCACCTGAGTTCTTTTGGTGGCTGATTTATATCACTCAACTTCGTTCCTCCTATCGAACATCTGAATAAGCCAAGCATGGATTCGTGTCCACCTATGCTCATCGTGAAACAGAAGAGTACAGATGCCGCGCGAAAGAAAAAAAAAAAAGAAACGTTGATGTTCGTCCAAACGCGGCCACTGTTCTGCTCGTGCGGTCATGCCAATGTGCTGGAAGACGCCCTTTTTCGGATGTCAACCACACTAGCAGCTGCCTTCCTCCGCCCAGCGTCACCTCCCCCCACCGCACCCCTCTTTGTGCTGCGTTGCTCCTCATCCCCACTTACATCGAGGAATAACGCGATGGGTTCATGCAAGTGCTGTGCAGATGTACGCTTCCCACCTCGTCCTGTATGTGCGTGCGTGACTGTGTATGCCTGTGGTGGACAACCAGTGATGGGACGGCCTCTCTCTCTCGTGTAAATTACTGCAGTAAATCACTGGACCCTGCCTCGTACATCTCCACTTCTGCCTACATCGCCCTCCGTCTTTCCCACCATTCCATCTGCGTGCACACATCATCTGCCCTTTGCTTATGGAATTTTTCCACCATCCAACCCAATCCATACACATACATATATATATATATATATACGCATTACTTCCTCGTGCACTACCTGCAACTCACGTAGCACGGCAGCTCCCTTTCGCGCTCCACCCTTACCGCACTCCTTCTCTCCCCTCCCTCCCCCCGCCCTCATTCCTCCGCCACACCACTCATTTCTTTTTGGTCAAGACTTTCGCCTCCCAGTCCCGCTGGCAGACACACAGATACACATTTACCGACAATAAACAACCCCCTCTCGCAACCATGCCGAGCGATTTCAACATGAACCACGAGCCTCTCACGGAGATCAGCTCCCTCCGCACGTCTCGCCGGCCGTCCTCGCTGCACCGCCGCAAGTCGAAGATCGGTGGCCGCACAGTTCTCTATATTCCCTACCGAGAGCGCGTGTTCATCGCCCTCGCTGCGGTGATGCAGGTGGCCATCCTCGCGCTGCTCATCGCCGCCGTCGTCACGGATATCTTCAAGGTCGACGGCACCAGGGCCATCAGGATCGGCGCAGACCTGAGGGCCGTGAGCGCAGGTCTCAACGTGTCGGTCACCGAGGGCTCGAGGCCGTTCTGCTACTCGCTGTGGGGCGCGCGAAAGTGCGGCTCCACCTCCTTCTACACGCAGGAGTGGTACACTGCGCGTGGTATCGCGGACAAGGGCTTCCCGTCGCCAGTGACCCTCACTATGATGCTCGGTGCGGCCGCGTTCGCTGTGCTGGCTGTATGCTACTCCCTCGTCAACATAATTGGCATTGCCCTTGTCGTATGCCTGCAGAACTACACGGCCGTGCTGTGCGCGTGGTCCTTCTCCGTGTGGATCACCATCCTCATCTCCTGGGCCCTCAGCGTCGGTGTGTACGCTCGCAGCATCCTCACCATGAACAGCACCACCATCGTCGGTCGCAAGGTGCGCGTAAGGGACTACTGCGACTTCTCTTCGTCCTTTGCCCTGTCCATGGCCGCCTTCGTCCTGCACGCTCTTCAGTTCACCTTCACCGTGCTGTACGTGCACATGTTCGAGAGTCGCATGAAGTCGCTGGTGACTGAGCAGAAGCAGCTCAACGAGGCACCCCACGACCGCTCCTAGGAGATGGCCGAGTAGGTTTAGTCTGTTCGGTTACTTTCTTTGCTGTTGTGTTGCGCAGAGGATGGGCGGAGAAGTCGCGCGGAGAGGTCACCCCTAAGGAAATCAAGACGGTGATGGTGAGGCGCGGCTCACAAGCAGCAGGCAGTTGTTATTTTTAAGACGTGTCGGAGAGCTCAGCGAGATGTGAATTCCCTGTCTTTTCTTGAGAGAAGACGGGGATGGGGAAAAGGATGGGGGTGGGTTGTCGTTGGGAACGTGGGTTTCTTGTTCACGTGAATGTATGCAACGCCTACTGCTGTGCGAGCGGGTTGAAATAGGGAGCAAGGGAGGGAGGGTGTCACACGGGGAGTAGGGGAAGAGGGACGAGCAGGAGCGTTGGTGGCTGGGATCGCCTCGTCATTCTTCCTTCTCTTTCCCTGCCTTCCTTCCGTCGGTTCGACGTGCTCGTATACTTTTCGGTCAGTGTTTCCTGCCCTCCCCTCTCCTTTCTTGAACCAGCATTGCCTGTCTCCCCGTCCTCTTCTCGTGCTCAGGTTCGTCGCCAGGGAGGAGCGCCGCACTTGTACCAGTCTTCCTCCTTTTCCCCTCCATCTCTTATCCATTGAAACCCTCATCCCGGTGAAATACCAACGAATCAGGGCAGGAGAATCATAGTCGCCCATTTCTTTCTCGCGCTCTTTCTCTCTGTGTGTTTAACCTTTCTCCGTACGTGTGTGCACGCGTCTCCTCCCTCCCTTTCCTTTTTCTATTTGTATACATCGTTTCCTTTACCTACTTGACCCTGTGTGCGTGTGTGTCTCTCTCTCTTTCCACCTCGACTTTGTTCTCCTCTCGAGTTTACTGTTCTTATCCCCCTTTGTTGGGTCCTCCCTTCACGCATCTGGCCTGTCTCCCCCCGCGCCACGATGGGCTCGCTCTCTCCCTCTCTCTCGAGGATCCTCTTTAGAAAGAGAGACGGTAGTGGGGCCGATCAGTGTTGTTGACGATCCACTCCTCATCCCTCCGCCCTCACCCCCTCCACTAGACACACACACACGCCCATGGATGAATTTGCGCGCCTTGAGAGCCAGTCCCCAGATAAATGAACAAAAAAGAGCACACATAGACACAGCGAGAGAGGGAGAGAGAGAGAGAGACAGCACACGTACACTCACAGAAAGGGTACTAAGACAGTAATTTCCTTGTGTTTTAGTAAACTAAGGGATGGACACTCAAGCGACTGTTGTTTTTCCTCCTTTTTGTGTGTCTCCTTCCACTCCCTCGCTTTGTCTATCTTTTTCTCCTTTTCTCTCTCCTCCCCCCCCCTCCCCTTCTCTTGTACCTCCATTCAACTCCCTCCTCCGGTGACCCCCCCGCTCCCAAATCCCAGCACCCTCTGGCCTCTGTGCTTCTCCCTCTCTCTTTCTTTCCTCTTCTCTATTTTTCTCCCTCTCCGCTCGGCACTATTTCCCCGCTGCGCTTTGGAAGCAAGTGAACGAAAACAATTTAAGAGAGCGATGGTACTCCAGAGAAGAGAGAGGAATAGAGGAAGAGGGGGGAGGTGATTCCGGTGCAGATCTGCCAAGTGCAACGGCAAGCACAAGTAAGGAGAGTGGGGCACCTGTTGTTCATATCAAAGAGGAAAAGTGCAAACAACAGAATTTCGCGTCTCTGCGCATGCTCGTGTATGTGTGTCTGCAAACACCCGCTGAGCGTGTGTAAAGCCACGAGACTGTAAGGTGTAATGGGGCTTGGTGCGTGATGAGTGGGTACACCACGGAGACGTGTACCGCTCTGCATCCCGGTTCCCTCTCTCTCTCTATTCTTTTACTCCACAAGGTTGTGCCTGAAAGGTATGCGAGGGTGGAAACAATGCTGACGAAGTGCATGCAAGGCACGTACACAGAGAGTGTGCGCGACGGGCTCCAATGACCAGAGAGTTCACGGAGCGAAAAAAAAAAAAGGAAGTAATGGAGAAAGCGGCTCCTTCTCTCCTCCTTTCAGCAGCAAAAGAAAAGCAAATGGAGAACGTATATCCGCGTAAGCTAAGACTTGTTTGTTGGGGCTGATTCTGTTCTGCTCTTGTGTATAGGCATGCGTATGTGTGTGTGTGTGCCGTCGTCTTTCCCCCTGACTCTTTCGCTGCATTTTTTCAGTCTCATTCTCTCTGAGCTTCACCCCACTCCCTCGTGTGTGTGTGTGTGTGTGTGTATGTGCTTTCTCTCTAGCTAACTCCATATTATTATTTTTTTTTCTCTGATCGCTTGTTGTTGTTTCTTTCTCCCCTCGTATTCTCTTTCCTCCCTCAGTGGTTGCTGTCAGTTTCTTCCGAAGACTTTTCCCCCCTGTTGTGCACATACACCTCCTCTCTTTTGGCTCATCTGCTGATAAGGTGATTTGTCGAGAAGGAAAAGACGCTAAGGCAAAAAAAAAAAAGCAGAGTGACTTGATGGTATCCCGCAGTCTAACACAGGATACCCACACAAACTTGCGCTCACCGCGGTTCTGAATGGATGTGTGCGTGTCCGTGTGTCTATGCAGGTGTGTTTGTGTGTACTTGGCATCTACGCTGACGTACGGGTGGTTGTTTTTCATTTTTCTGAATGTCTCCTGCGTCCTTCTTGTAAGGCTTGTGGAGACGCGCAAAGATGGAGATGACCCCCTCCCCCGTGAAGAGAAACGTCTGCACACAAATTTGACAACCTTTTTGTGCGTTCCCTTTTGCTTTGATTCTTTCCCTCATTCCCTCCTCCGCCTTGACCCCACACACCCACCCACCATCATGCGACTCTGTAGGGAATGACGTTTCTGAAGCTTCCCCTCCGTCTCTCTTCACCACTTTTCCTTTTTCTGTTCGTGTGTGTGTGTGTGTGTCTCTGGTCTCTTGTAGTGCGTGACGTTGTCTATACGTTCACTTTTCTCTCTTTCTCACCCTGACTTCCCCCCTTCTCGAGAAGTGTATCGCTGTTGTTGTTGTCCCCCCCCCCTCCTCCTTTTTTGTTTTGCGACGGACCTTCGCCCTCCTCCTCCTCCTGTGTGTGTGTGTGGTGGGAATTTATCCCAAAGGCGGCACAGGAAAAGCTCCCTCTCAACCAGCGCAAGAAGAAGAATCAAAAGTAAATGAAAATGCTGAACAGCACTGCCTTTTTGGTTGTTTTCTTCTGAGCGCGCGTGCGTGTGTATGTGTCTTTGTGTCCGAGCAAGCATAGAAGTTGCCTGTACACTTCCCTCTGCCCCCCCTCCCTCGCAGTGCACCCTTGTATCAGGGTGTGTCTGTGCATGCCAGCGTGCGTCATCTCCTCTCGCTTCTTCCTCACCAGCTGACTTTTACTCACCGCTTCGTATCAATGCCGGTGTGCGGGAAGGCGGTGCAGAGGGAAAGAAACTGCCGACGCCTCTACAAGCCCCCGCAAAAAGAAAGAACACAACACATCACAGTAGTCGCCACAAAGCAAGTCTGCTGAGGGACACCTCGACCCGGCAGCTTCTCTCCTCTCATAGCCTCACCTCATCCTGCTTCTACAGCCTTCCTCGGCCACGTCCGGGTGCGTTTTCAAGGATGGGCACCGAGGAAGAGGGAGAAGCCGCTACGTTTTTCGGCGCCTAAGAGAGCACGTACGACAAGTGGACGAGGCAGGCAAAGACCGCATTCCGCAACTGAATTGGAGCAAAGAAAAAAAAAAACACAGCTGCACCTCCGCCATATCAAACGAGGCCCATACGGTGATGTGGATGAAAGAAACATTTTCTCGCCTCTCATCCTCCCGCACTTCACCTGGTCAGGACGCCCAGATGCACTCGTTTAGGGAACTCGTTCTGCCGCCCCATCATCCTTGCTATCGGGCAAGTGGTGTGGTTTGACGTCTCCTGCTTGTAATGCGCGCTTGCGCAGGTTCGCGTTGCGAGTGTGAGCGACTCTGCGTTGTAGCGCACACACACTCTCTCTCTCTGATCTCGTCATGAGCCACTCACACAAACGCCATCGCTTTCTCCGCCTCTCCTCGCCCTCTCAATTTCACCGATTTATGTGCGTTTTCCACTTTTTACCCACAAGCGACAACGACGTTGTAACACCGTGTTGCCTTATCCTCTTTTGGGGTGTTTCTTTTCCTGTGCCACTCCCTGCACTCTCCTCCTCACTCACTCTCTTCTTCTTAGCGAGGTCTCAGTCGTAGTTCTGAGTTACATACGCGCACCGCCAATTCCACTTCACCTTGTTCTTCCTTCAACTCTCCCTTCTCCGACTTCCGCTTTGCTCCTCCCTTTTTCCCTTTATCAGTCATGCCGAGTGAGTTAAACATGAACCGCGAGGCCCTCACGGAGATCAGCTCCCTCCGCACGTCTCGCCGGCCGTCCTCGCTGCACCGCCGCAAGTCGAAGATCGGTGGCCGCACAGTTCTCTATATTCCCTACCGAGAGCGCATGTTCATCGCCCTCGCTGCGGTGATGCAGGTGGCCATCCTCGCGCTGCTCATCGCCGCCGTCGTCACGGATATCTTCAAGGTCGACGGCACCAGGGCCATCAGGATCGGCGCAGACCTGAGGGCCGTGAGCGCAGGTCTCAACGTGTCGGTCACCGAGGGCTCGAGGCCGTTCTGCTACTCGCTGTGGGGCGCGCGAAAGTGCGGCTCCACCTCCTTCTACACGCAGGAGTGGTACACTGCGCGTGGTATCGCGGACAAGGGCTTCCCGTCGCCAGTGACCCTCACTATGATGCTCGGTGCGGCCGCGTTCGCTGTGCTGGCTGTATGCTACTCCCTCGTCAACATAATTGGCATTGCCCTTGTCGTATGCCTGCAGAACTACACGGCCGTGCTGTGCGCGTGGTCCTTCTCCGTGTGGATCACCATCCTCATCTCCTGGGCCCTCAGCGTCGGTGTGTACGCTCGCAGCATCCTCACCATGAACAGCACCACCATCGTCGGTCGCAAGGTGCGCGTAAGGGACTACTGCGACTTCTCTTCGTCCTTTGCCCTGTCCATGGCCGCCTTCGTCCTGCACGCTCTTCAGTTCACCTTCACCGTGCTGTACGTGCACATGTTCGAGAGTCGCATGAAGTCGCTGGTGACTGAGCAGAAGCAGCTCAGCGAGGCGCGTTTGCAGGAGTAAGCGAGAGCCACGGTCACACGAAAGGTGGCGAGCCGCTTCTTCAGTGTTTGAGGGAGGTGCAATGACGTGAGAAGGGAAAGAAAGGGGAACGGGAAGGGGTATTGGGGCAGGGCTGTGCGCTAGAAGCTCGGCTCTCTCACGCAGCTTTCAACGTCGGGCGTGAGTGCGAGTGCCTGCCTTTACCCACGCACTATATGTGCTCTGTTTCGTTCTCCCCTCGAGCTCCCTCTTCTCGGTCCCCCTCTCTTCTTTCTTCTAACTCAATGACCCGCTAACAAGCGTGTTTGTTTTTCTTTGCCTGCCGTCCACGTACGCCTCTGCCAAGTCCTCGCTTTGCTTTTTCGCGCCTTCTCGTCATTCTTAAGCCAGCTGTCTTCGCGCGTGTTCTTTGATGACGCCGCTGGGGATTCCTTCTTTTTCGCTCTTCCTACCACACTGGGCCTCGCAACGGCGATATCTATGGCGTCTCCCAGAACTCCCTGGTGTTGTTTTTCATTTTGTTGTCCGACGTCCTTTCTCTTCTTTATATGCATGGGTGCATCTCCTGCGCGCCTTTGCACCACACCCGCGCAACTGCGAGGCCTCAACTTTTCGTTCTTGTTGTTTCGCGCTATGTGGGCGAGAGCGAGAATAGCGGAAGAGAGAGGTCTTGCAGCGCCTCTCAAGCGTGTGCATACACGCGCGCGTTTTTTTTGTCGCTGCTACGTCTCCTCCAAGCCCCTTCTTTTCTTGTAGTGCCTTGCGCTGTCTCCCACTACCGCTTTTGCTTGTTGTTTTGACTGACCTTCCTCGGTAGCAAATGCCAGGAACACACCCAATAAAGAGAAAACGTATCTGAATAAATAAGCGATCAAAATGGTGTCCAGTCAACTGCTGCGCCCTTTTGCTCGTTCCTTGATCTTCGGAAAAGGGCGAGAAGTAGTAACAAAGCTGAGCGAGCATTCCGAATTTGTGTATGTCGGTGAGTTCTTTCCTCTCCATCGCGGGTGAGTGAAGTCACGCGCTTGGGAAGTGTACGGTGCATTTCTAGTGAAGGTCGAGAAACGCTTCACTTCGCATGTAGACGGGGTCGGCTGCCGCCACCGTCCCCACCGGGTCACCACACACGCGCATGCGCACGCACTGGTCACAAAGACCCTACAGCTGATTCTACCACCGTACATGTATTTTCCTGATGCCAGTCGTGGCGATGGCTTTGGCACGCCGCGCGTACAACCTCCGCCACAGTTGCCGTCATCGCTTTCCTTCTTCCCGGCGCCCCTCCGTGTCGAGCTGGAGACCTCCGTTGGCCCGCGCGATGGAGGCGACCTCGATAGGCAAAGAGGAGGGACAAGTGCACGCGCACGCGATACATCAGTCTCGCACAGGTGGTGGACTACAGAGCGGTGCGCGCCAACAGCAGCTTGTTCGGGTGAACCCCTATCCCCTACTCCGCAGAAAACTATGAATACGTAAGCGTGTGTCTACCGGATCAACTACTGTCGCACACCCTCGGCTAGGACAGTGGCAAAGAGAAACTCTCAAGGTAACTGGAGAAGCGTTTCTGTCTCTTTTGTGGTTCTTTTTGCCAGTCGAAAAAAAGAGGCGCTGAAGAGCAACGGGGGACGGCCACACAAGCGCCCCAGCGGCCGCAGAGCACGCACAACAACGTATTTCGTAGCCTCCCCCCGCCACCACCCCATGAGCAGCCACAAAGCGACAGGGACAACAGCGCACAAGGCACGGGAAGTAAAGCAAGGGGGTTCGCACATGAGCCCTCCCGGGCGGGGGGGTGGCTGACACATCTTTTTGCGCGTCGGGCGGCTTTCCTTTTTTCCTTAAAGCGCCTTCCCCCCCCCCCATCGAAAGGCCCGCCCCTCGTGGTCTCTGGGGCACGGCCCAAGGCCCCGGGCGCCGCCCTGCGCCACCGGCGGGAAGCACGCCGCCCTCCTCCCGCGCGGCCACGTTCAAAAGGAAACGCCAAAGCCACACCCTGGAAGGACAGCCAAGGGACGGGCACACAAACGAGGGGCCACAAAACGCGGCAAACCACGAACGCAACGCGCACACGGAAGCGACAAACCAAAGAGGGCACGAAAGCCAATACAAGGAAAACATACGACCTGGCAGAAACCTCCGTCCCCGGAGGGTGAGACAAGGAACGCGGAAACGAGCATCCCCCGAGACCGAACGCGCCGGCGGAGAGGGGAGAGAGAAGCACCCGGAAACCCCTGAAAAAAACCAACAAGCAAGGCAAGAGCGACAAAGAACTGATAAAAGCGGGCTGCACGCAAAGAGGGGGATGACCGAAGGGCAAGGAAGCCGGAGAACATGGCGGAAGCAGGAGCACCCGGAATGCAGAGAAGGAACACACAAGCGAACCCGCAACAGAAAGCATCCGCAGAGAAAATGACACCGAGAGGCGAACACACCATGAAAGGGAAAGCGCTCAGAGGAAACGCTATCTGACAGAGACAGAAGGAAAAGTGTGAAAGTTCCTCTGCGAGAAATGAAACCATAAGAAGCGAGAAACAAAACTCAAGTTTTAGAAAAGGCACAAAGCCCGCCAGTCCCTCTCTTCAGAAAGAGCTCAAAGCACCCAGGAAACGAAGGAAAACACCAGTGAAAAAAAGGATATGGCACAGAATAGAAGCACACCGCGCGCTTCACTCAGCAGATGAGGCAGCTTCGGGAACCCAACCATTCACATGGAAGCATGACGAAGTAAAAGGCAGGAAAACAAGATGCCAGTGAAAAGCAACGAGGAAGATTACCCAGAAGCAGCAAAAAAGGGCAAGGAGAACCAAAGAGAAATGGCGAAGAAGCTTGTATTGACCGGAAACAAACAAAAGGGGAAGGAAATTCCCGAGCCCCCCTCCCCCAACTTTAAAAAGATCTACGAAACATGACCCGCATCACCCCAAAGAAAATGACGAGGATGCAAAGAGATATTGACACTTAAAACCAGCCTGTGCAGGTGAAAGTCTCAAAAAAATCCCCAGCACTGTGAACTCAAAGTACCTTGGTTTGGATTTGGCAAAAAAAAAACACAAAAGTGAAAAAAGAAAACATAGGGTCACAAGGTGGAGAAAAACCGCTGCAGTAGAGAGTCCGAAGCGGTGTACCATTTGAAAAGGGGGAGCCGAAGATGCTGCACTGCGCTTTGTGCAGGGAGGCTTTTCATTGCCTGAAGGCGGGGCTGAGCCCATCCCATTCCCTTACCCCAAGCGTTCCTGGCGCAACCCGGGGTTCCCAAAACACACGCCAGACCCCACAGGAACACCCGAAAAGCAGCCGAAAACACACACAAGCCCAGAAACGAAACCTCTTTGAGATACCCGCGGCCTTTGAAAACATAAATTGAGACAAAGAATCCCCAGCGCGCAGGACCGCGAAAAGGCAAGCAAGGTGGCGCGCCCCAAAGCAACAGACCGCCCCCAAACCCATCGGCAAAACACCACAGGCTCACAACACACCAAATGATTTCCGCGCAAAGAATTCCCAACCACGCGCCGCGAAGCCCCCTCGCGAAAAAAAGACCTTCCGAAACGCCAAACAACTGAGCCGCAGAGGAACGAAAAACCCCCACGCAAAACCAAAAACAGTGGCGGCATGCCGAAGCCAAAAATCAACAACGCCCTTGGTGAAAAAAGGTGAAAAAAAAATCGCGAGCTTTTATTCCGAAAAGGGGGCCGAAAAGGTCTTATATGTTCAAAAGGAATATTCAAAGGTTTCTTTGGCCGAAAATCATGCCCACCACTGGCGCACTAACGGCTGCATTCGCCATGGCGCCGGAACGTGCGCGCGGGTCGTGTTTTCTGCTTTTTGACCTCTCCGAGAATTGCGCCCCCACAACCCCACGCACCCCAGCGGAGATTTCCGGAACCAGAATTCCCGAAAAACACTTCAAAATTAATGATAGCGGTTAAAACAATTTCTCGAGCACTGCACCTGTGGACGTCGTCGGAAGCCAAAGGTATCGAACAAAGGCAACAAAATACCAGAGGACAAGAAAAAAAAAAAACACGATAACCCACGCCAGTTTCTTTCATGAGTATTTGGTCGCATTTTCCCGGAGGCCAGCGCCAGGTAGAGCCCGAAGGGTCCCTTGCCGGCATCGGTGTTTTTAAAAGCCCGAGTCGGCAAGATAAACTCGTCGGACTTGTGCGGCTAAAAGTGGATCTTTTTTCATTCACTGGAAGGGGAAGAGGGAAAACCTTCAAGGTTTTTTTTTCAATTGGTAGCATGGCAGATGCGGTTGAAAGGGAAAAGAAAAAAAACCATCACCGCGTCTGCCATGTATTGTTGCTGATTCGCGGTGGTTCTTTAGACCCATCAAACATGCTGCGTCCTCATGCATGTTTTTGTGGGAAACCCGTTGCAACCCGTCCAATCAGGTGCAAATAGCTCGGGACTTTTTAAGGAGACAGCGGAACGCGGCTAAAAAAGAAGCCGCCTCTCCTCCCCGCGTCTTGTTTTAGAGCCCCTTCAAACTGAGCGGGCGATCGCCAAACAAAACCCAACGTCGACGAAAAGATCAGAAGGCACTCTCTGCGGTGCGTGGTCTGGGAAAAGACAAGGACGCAATGCTTGGGTGACCCGGGGGCTGTGCTGGGAGCCTGATCTTTTTGCTTTGGCAAAACTTGTGCCCGATAATCGGGAAAAACAAGAGTCGGAAGAAGGAGCTATGATATTCGCGCATTTCCTTTCAATAGCTTGGTTAAATGCAAGATTCTCTTGCCCACAAAATGGTCTGGTAATGTACTTCTCTTTAAAACTTTTTGGGTTGGCATCTGGGGGATTACGTGGGATTATGGGGGCGGGGCGGTTTTCGCTTTGGGACTGTCTCGTCTCTTGGGGTTTTTTGATTTGGGCCGCTTTTCTCCTTACGAGGGTCGCCACCACTTTTTTTCCAGCGACGCTTTCCTCAAAATGGACATTTTATTTTTGTTCGCTGGACCTTGAAAAAATGATATTTTTTCTAAAAGGGTCGGAACCTCCGCCTTCTTTTCTGCTTTCCCCGGCTTTCAGCTAGGCCAAGTGGGGGGGTCCTGTTCCTCTTTTCGGGTGGTTTGCTTTGGGGTAGGGGTGATTTCATCATTCGTCAAAAATTTGAGGACTTTGGGGCACCGAACTTTTCATTCTCCGGCCTTGTTCGGGGGCGGGGAAGGTGGCCGGCGCGGCCTCTGCGAATCGAATGGCCCGCTTCGGGTGAAGAAAGCGTCGGAAGAGCTTACGACTTTGCATTCCCGCAGTGGCGGTGCTTCGCCTTGACGCCCTGTGAGGGAAGGGCGCGCGGGCATTTGGCCGATCGACCCACCCTCTCCGGGAAAAGGGCCTGTGGCTTGGCTTTCTCCCGGATCGAGTATTTAAAACGCCTAATACGCGGCGGCGCCCTTTCCCGGCGCGCATCCGGGCCGGGCGGGCGCGGTGTTACAAGGCCCCCCCGACCCACTACTGAGGGAAAGCACGGCCGAAGAACGGACACGCGCAGGTTCTACCCACCAGCAGGGGTCCGTCACTGTGCGTAGGCGGCGCGTGTTTTTGTAACACCTGGAAGTTGCTTACGGCGATTCTACGGTATGGGCGTGTTTCTGGAATCCGCGGGCTCTGCGATGATATCTTTGCCCCCCATTCCCCGTTGACGGCGCACTGCGTAAAGCAGCGGCCTGTTCCTGCGATGGATTGCGCAAACGACAACGGTTGGCGCAGCACCTCGGCCAAAAAAAGCCGACAGAAGCGGGGGCGTTCGCTGCGGAAAACGCTCCGCAATTCGGCACCCCCCGAGGGGGCCGGTGGCTCCCCGGTAAGCGGGCCTAGCGGGGGCGGGCCCGGAAGGCGATCGCCGCACAAACGGAAGCAATGCGCGCACCTCACCTTAGTTGTGGCCTCTATTCGTTAACCGGCACTCTTTTAAGGAAGGAGCGAAGGCCAATGATGTATCCAGGATTGATTTTGGGTGAGGCGTAGGGACCACCATAGGCCGCCTCAGCCGCGGCCGTATTTTCCACCTCGTTGAAGGGAACCCCTGCGTGTGCATACCAAACCGGAGGTGAGTTTCCCATCCGTTGCTCACCAAGAATAGTGGGCAAGACCAGATTTCTCCCCCAACAGCTGGGGTTTGGCGAAAAGGGCCTGCACCCAGAGCGGCCAGAAGGGATTGGTTATCGGCTGCGCGGGGAAGCAACTGTTCCTATCTCGGCGAAGTTTCCTCAATGGGAAGGGCGAGATTCTGAAGATCTCTGCGCATAGCAATGCTCTCCACCCTGCGGCTGCTGACGAGAGGGTCGCAGTCCTCGGCGATGGTTCGTCAGGAAGTCGTGCCAAGGGTGTGTGTGGCGGAATGGCGGTGGGGGCCGGAAAGTGCCCGGTGACACTAGCGCCGCCACAAAAAGGTATGACGTAGGAAGCCTTAGGGGGACCACGGGGGGTGTCCGTGGACACGTTGTGTATTGTAACAAAAAGGTTCCCCTCTTCCCCAATGTGTGAATGGTCCTAAAGCGAATCAATGCCAATAGACACGCCCTGCGGAAACGCGCGGCGCTGGGGTGCGTGGGGGGAGGCCATTCCCAAGAGGCGGCCCGGCAACAAAGCCGCTCACCCCCACCCCACACGCCGGCGAGGAATGTTTTTTTTCCGGCGGGGGCTTAGGGGGTGGCCGGCGGGCCCACCCAGCCCCCGCGAACTTTCATCGCCCGCGGAGCGCGAACCGTCTTTGCAACACTTTGATTTTATGGGAAAGGGGCCGGGCTCCAACAGCACCGATTCCTCATCAGGAGAAAAGGGAAGACCAGTGGCAAGTTGGTGAGGACGAGCGCTCTGGTTAATCAATTTGAGTTTTTCCGTGTCCCCCACTGCCCCCATCCAGCTGCAGAGCCATACGTCAGCTTGGGATCGCCATGGCCAGAGACAAATTGCCTCATATCGTGCGAGGGGGGGGGGGTAAAATCGGTGGTTTTCAATACGACACAACGGCATCCCTACTTGCTTTTGCCAGTGTGTCACATTGGCGTTGTGTTTGGCTCTGGGGCCCGATTGAAGACCAAGAAGCTTGAGATTCCTTTTCCACCGAACAGTGAAACAGGGACCCCGTGCCCTCCGAGGCGAAGTGGGTCGAACACTTTCTCTTCGTCCGTGTGGCTCGGGGGTGTGCGAAACAGGGCTTCGCCTTTGTGCAGGTTTATCTGCATGCCGCTGTCTTTCGATCGCGCTGCCACTTTTTCTGGGACCGCATTGCCGATCCTTACGTCAGAATTCCGCCCACGACATAGAATAGCGATGGCCAGGTCGTTTGCGTACATGCCGAACTGCACGTCAGGAAACCAGGGTACCAACAACTCTGGGAGAGGAGTGGCTTGCAGGGGGGATGGTTGTAGTGCAAGAACGGCGCCTTGGGGTCACCAGCCTTTAGGCCATACTGTTTGCCCAATGGGTTTCAAAGCTTTGCTTGCGCATAGCGGTGTGCAAGGAAGCCTCGGAGCCAGTGCTTCAAAAACGAGTGCCGGGGAAACTCTGTGGTCTCTTCGCAAGAATCAGGGAATACACACTGTCGAAGGCTTTTCTAAAATCCACCACGGTTATTAACGCCTGCATTGCTCGGTGGGTTGCCTGCTGCTCCCTGCCAAGGAACTTGCCGATCATCACGTGGTAATGGATATTTTTATGTATCTCGACCGTCCCTGTGATCCTGGAAAGCGCCATTTTCTTGGCGCAGCCACGCCCATGCGCATGTTGGCGTAGATGGGGCTGCCGCGCATGAAATAAGCACGTTAACGCCATGTGCCGCATAAGTTTGGAGACGCAAGAGGTGGGACTAATTGGCCGGTGCGACGGAGATTGCCCTGGTGGTTTCCCGGGTTTTGGTGGCGGTACAACGTGCACGTTCTTCCGCTGTTGGGGAACAAGGTGGGCGATCCGCATCCAGTTAATGGGAGTTAAAATTCGCGCTTTTGCCTTATGGGGAAGGTGGTGCAGCGCCTCCCTGAGGATGCCATCCTGCCCGGCGGTCTTCGAGACGCGCCAGGGCTGCCTCGGGCTCTTTGCCAGAGGGCAGGAGGTCTGTTTCCTTTCGCCTCTTTGTCTTCCAATTCGCCGTCACGCCATACCCCGGCGGGGGGGAAAGAAAAGAGCGAACGCACGTGCTCGGTGTGTCTTCGGCGGAGAAAAGGTAAGGAGGAGGTGGTGAAGTCGGTGGCCCTTGTGCGTCGGCAGGCCGGGCGGAAAAGGGGGATGGTGGGTGGGCTGGGTGTTTGCGCCTCTGGGATGGGGGAGGGGGTTGGCCCGGGTGTAATCATGGCCAGGGAAGGGGAAAACAGTGGGCGGCGATGGTGAAAATGTCGGGGGGCTGAGGGGTTGGCTTGGCGGTGGAATAGGGTTTGCGCAAGCAAGCGGTGCTTGCAACTAATGGTGTATTCAGGGCGACCATCAGTGGTGGGAGGCGCCTGATGGACAGGAGGGAAAGTTTGTGCAACACGCGCCGTTCGCAGCACCAGCCACGGAGCGGTGGCCGGGATCGGCCTTTGGTATCCGTCGGCCAAAGGCGTCCTTTTGGACTTGCCTGATGACGTGGTTCCCCTCATGCTTGCGTAATTGGTGTGCGGAAGGTGTGGTTGTTCGGGTTGGCGTGGCAAGCTGATTGTGCATCTGCGGCTTGCTCGTCTGCGGCGTCCGTCCCAGCAGGCCACCGCACAACCCCACGAGTTCGACAGCCATGTGAACAACTGCGCTTGACAGCGCACCGGGGGCAGAGCTGAACGATGCTTTGTGCTCGTCCAGAGTGGCTTTTCCCAACGGCCTCGCAGCTTTTAGTGCCTCACCGAAATGACCCCAATTTGCCCCTTTTCAGCTGTAAAGCAGCCTCGGGAAGGTGGGGGTTGTAGGCTTCTACGAACCGGAGTGATAGCAGAAGTGGAGAACTTGTGCTTGCTATCCGCTGTGCGGTTGGTGCGCCAACTGGCCGCCCCGACACGTCCGGTGCGCTTGCTGTGCCGCACTGGGTCGTGAAGGTGTGTCCGGCGCGTTCTCCAGCATGAAACCCGCATCGCCAAACAGGGCCGCAAGCTGGTCGGCGGTGTCTGGCTATTCTTCGGGGCGCGGCGGAGATGGGGGGGGGGGAAGATTGATATTCCCAGAGAGGCGAAGGAAAGCCTCCAAAGGTGCCCGCGATGCGGCGGGGGCTCGCCGTGGCGGGAGGGGGCGTGCAAAATGCCTCCGATCCACGGCGCGAGGCAACGGAAGACCATCTTGACGATGGCCCCTCCGACGAACGGGCCTCCATCCAGCGACTTCCATTGAATCATTTGGGGCTGCGTACCTTTCTGTTGCGCGAACGTTGCCGTGCCCCCCCCCGGCTTGGGCGGGGGCCGGAATGGGCTCTGGGTCCGGGTGCCTTCCGCGTGTTTTCCAGAGCCTCGTCCCCTTGGGGGAGGCGGGGGTCCGCTGGTGCGGCTGGCGGCGCGGGTTGTTTGGCCTGGCCCTGCGCGCCCGCTTTTGCGGTCCCGGGGGGGCGCCCCCGCGGCCCAGAAAAAAAGAGCGACCGGCCGCGCGCCGCCCCCCCGTGGAGAGGGGGGCACCCCCCACCCCGCGCGCACCGGGCGGAAAGGCGCGATGACACCATGCGTGCATTGGGATGCCCTGCCCTTTTTAGCTGCGTGGGGCTAAAGTATTTCCTCCATGTTTCCCATGCGCAAAAGCAAGCCATTGGTATCTTTAACGGTGCACACTATTCGTGTTACCCTCATGTGGGAATAATTTCTTCGCCCTTCGTGCTTCATAACATACGATATGTTTCGATGAGTTCATGATGCGTGCAGTTTTTATTTTCGGCTACAGTATAGTTTGCATATTTCTCTCACCTCCGTTCCAGTCAACGTGCCACCAGGCGGGATCGCAGCTCCCAGCTTGGGAGAAAGCAAGCCCACCGACAAAATCACGTTGCCCGGCGGGGTTGAGCGCATCACACTCTCTCTACACGGACTGCGCAACGAAGGGTCCCCGCCACTAAGCGTAAGCACACTTGCCACGGTGCAAGAGCGTGCCACGGTCTGTCTTGCGAGCAGCATACTGTCTGCGTGTGTTCTCTCCCAGAAAAAGGATACTGGGGTTTTGTCTGACCAGTGTCCCGGCGATGTTATCCCTCGCCACAGCTAGTGGGACGAGGCCCGGTCCTGGCCAAGCGATTGGTTAAAGAATAAACGAGGGCCACGAGTGTAGCGAAGGCGCGGCGAAATGTGTCCCCCTCAATTGTGGAGGAATACTGAAGAAGCGCATGCGACTTAGCAGGAGCTGCCAGCTATCTATATCACACTCTTTTCATCCCACCACCTCCTCCCTCTTCAAACCTAGTCGCGCAACAATCCGTGTTCGAACTGGATGTTGGCCACGTTGTTTGAGCTGTCACCTCAGGACTCAAAGCTGTTTATAGGCCTTGTATGGCCGTGGAACAGCCTGCACGCGCGACGGCGCTGCGTGTGTTCTGCGTTTGCCTTTCGCTGACCAAATTGAGCGCCAGAGCATCGACCACGCTGCGGAGGTCGGTGACCACCGCCTACACACACGCCGTAGTATGTACATCCACACTAGCCCACCAACTACCAGAACTGCCGACCACACGATGAGGGCATACTCAATTCGCAGTGGACCCGATAAGCTCGTACACACCTCGAGGGTTGTGTTTCGGTGAATGAGCAAGTTATGTTGACGACTCTCGATGATGTCAGCAGCGCGCTGTGGGCCACCGTATGCGGCGGCGACGGCGCGAAGCTTGTGCAGTTGCCGCACCATGGCGTCATGGTTCTTATCGACAGCCGCAATAGCGGCGACGACGCCGGCGCGGGTGAAGGCTTTCGTTTCGCTGGCAGGAGTGCCAATGCCCGCCTCCTTGACGCGCTGGCAGACATCCGCCTGATCGGCAAAGAGTGGGAAGCCGACGACCGGCACCGCCGCTTCGACAGACTCCAGCACAGAGCTGTCGCCGCAGTGCGTGATGAACATGCGCGTGTTCGGGTGCTTCAGAACCGCTATAGTCGACGGCAGCCAGGACGTAACGTAGAAGCGAGCGGCCGGCGGCGGTGGCCTTGTTGATGCAGTGCGCCGCTTCCACACTATGCAGAGCGGGGCAGCTTCAATGAGTGCCTCCTGCAAGCGATCCTCCACCTCCGGGTCTGGCAAGCCGAGGGTGCCCCAGTTTGCGTAGATGACACCTTGCGAGCAGCCGTCCATGAAAGCGGCGAGGTCAAGCGGCAGGTCCTGCCGGCGGTAGGGCTGCCGCTGATCACGGGTGTTCAGCGGACCGACCTGGTGGATGTTTGGACAGAGGGGTTGCGGAATGTCAAGACCCCACAAAATGGGAGCGATAATTGGGCCGTACATGGCCGCCAGGTCGTAGCTGTCCCGCAGCAGTGGGACGTCATTGGCGGCGCGTACGCGGTTGAGGTCGCGCACAACGCTGGCCCCGGAGGCGGCAACGACGAGCTTGAAGGCAAAGTTAGCGATGCGGGCACGGAGGGTCATGTGACGCGGGAAGCCCAGTCCCACAGCTGGCAACATTGCCTGCAGGCCAACGGTCAGCTGTCCGGTGAGAGGAAACACGTTGATCACAGGAAGGTTCATCTTGCGGCCCACGCCGGCGCACACGTAGGTAGCGATGTCGCAGAGGAGCGTCGTGAGGGGCAGAGTGGCATGGACGGTCTGCGCCACCCGTATGTAGTCTGGCAACGCTAACTCGTGGTGCTTGAACATGTGGTCAAAGAGCACCTGAAAGGACATGAGGGTGGAGATTTTCTCACTGGTAATGGCATGAAAGCTGCGCTCAGTGAACACTTCCTTGTAGGTTGGAATGACGATACACTGAACATCGAGCGGGCCGTTGCCCTCTACCATCGGCTTTGCATACGTCGCTGCGCTGGTGTTTGCGAGCACGAGCGGCGCTGTGTGTTGGCTGTGTCGCAGCAGCGTCTCACACCACATCGGCTTTTCCACCACGCATGTTACTGTGTGACCACGATACGCCATCTCCTCCGCGATTGTCCAGAGGGGCTTGAAATGACCCCACAGCGGTATACTCATGACGACGACGTGCAGGCGCGGCGCCTCATCGGCGGCACGGTACAGGGATGGAGCCGACGGAGCCATGTGCCACGGCATGGTAACTGACGCTGTGCCAGAGACGCTAGACTCTTCATTGGCGATTTCCTGAGCTTTCGACACGGGCGGTTCCCATGCCGTGAGCACGACGAGCAGCGGCAACATGAGCGGCAGGGACAGGACCGCCGCCCGAGTAAAGCGTGGCGCTGCCTTCATGAGTGAGGCAGCGAGTTTGGTGCGTGTGAAGGACGCGAGGCTCTTTTCTTGCCGGGCCTCCTTTTCACAACAACAAAGGCAAAGGGGTTGGAGATGCGCGCGGAGGGGAACGACGAGGGGGGCGGCGGTGGAGCGGATGCTCCATCAAACGTGGCTGCAGTCACTCCCCCTCTTGTTTTCTTCACCAGGTGGCTATGTTTGCTTTTCCTGGAAGGAGCACGAGAGAGAGGCAAGGAGGCTCGGGCACAAGAGGAGAACAACGGGGTGCCTGAGCGAGTCTATTCACGATAAACAGGAGGGCGTCGACCCTGTGAGGGATGTGCGGATGCCCGTGCGTGTGTGTGTGTTCGTACACGAAGTGAAATGATGCGTTGGGTTGAGAGGCGGCCATGGAGGGGAGGATGGGTGAAGCAGAGGAGAGCTGAAATGAGTAAGTCGACAAACCAATGATGGGTGAGTAGGGCCGACGGGTGCGTGTCACTGTTAAGCCCGGGTTGGTGAGCGGCACCCACTTCATGTCGATTTGCGCATGGCCCGCCGACGCTGCCCTGCCTGTGCCTCCCTCCCCATGGGCGCGCTCTCACACGCTGATGACTCCACGCGTGCTCGAGCCACCCCATGGAATGCACCAGGTGGCGACCAGCACGATGGGAGCGGCTGTGGGGTGGTGGTGGGTGGGTAGAGCTTGAGCCAGGGGCCGTGCTCCGATGACTGAGCCGGGGCAGAGCGGAGTTTCACCTGTGTTGTATGGCAGAGGATGGACACGTGTGTCTCTCTCTCTCTGTGACTTCTCCGCTATTGTTTGGCTTATTATGATGACCGGAGTCGCGGGTTTCGCACACTTCATGTGTATAACCCCGCACATGGGCTGCACAGGCGGTCTGCAAACAAAGAGAAAAATGAAGTAGAAGGCGGGAGCCAGGGGGCAGCAGCCAGGGGAGAGCGGCCAGGGGGCAGCAGCCATGCCATCGAGGAGGACAACAAAAGCGAAAGAAGAAAGGAGGAGTCCGAAGAAAAAGAGGTGAAGTGCCGCACAACAGCGCCACGAGCACAGAAGAGGAGAAAAAGAAGCAAACAAAAACATCCCACAGGAGATGTCATGAGAAGCTCCAAGAAGCAAGAAGAGACCACCCCCACCGCCTCAGCCGCCGCACAAAACACACCATCATCACCGCCGCCACTACGAACACAAGGGGAGGGGGGGGACACGAGAGGAGCGAGAGAGCTTGTGCGTGTATGTATGTGTGCAGGCATGAGTGCATACATGATGTCTTTGCTTGCGAAGCCGGCGTATAAGAGCGAGTGTCAGAGAAGCGTAGAAGAGTATCTGTGTGGAGAACGACCGAAAGGGGGTGGATGGGAAATGTGAGGAGACGAAAAGGAGAAAAGTACACGAGAAGAGATGCATAGGGAGATGTGGGAGACGAGCAGCGACTTCGAGAGGCTGAGCGACACCCCCTCCTCTCTCTTTCTGTCTTTCTCCATACACACACCCACACACCCACACGGCACTGTTCCCATCGCTGTATCCTTGCGCGTCGGTGCCACGAAGAAGAAAAAAACAAGGCCTGATACGACCACACCACAACGATGGAGATGAACCAGGAAGGAGGACAGCTTGACGACAATGCTGGAGGAGAGACCGAGCGCGGCACTGACAAGCTCAGCTGTGCAGTTGTCCTGTTTCACGTGGGGAGACGACACTTGAGCGTGTTTAGTTACCTAAACTGCTTGCTTGGTTACCAAGACCTTCGTGTCATCCCTTTCACGGCCACTCCTCCACCACTGCTTTCTCCGCATGTCGATGTGTATCAGCGGGAGACCAAAAGAGAGAGAGGGATAAAGGGAAGGAAGACAGAGTGAGCGAGCGAGCAAGAGAAGAGAGCGAGCGGAGAAAGGGAGCTCTTGCTCATGTGTGTGTGTGTGTGTGTGTGTGTGTGTGTGTGTGTGTGTGTGTGCAGCTCTTCGTGCGCGCTGTGCTGGGGTGCGTGAAGTATGGGCTGGGCAGACGGACCCACAAAAAACAGAGCGGAGGAACATATCAGAAGAGGCGACGGAAAGACAAAATACAAGTCGAAGAAAAACAGTCGGGAAGCGGGGCGAGGGGGGGGGGAGGAGGAGGAGGAGGAGGCGAGGAAAAAGTCCCCCCCAAAAGGAGACTATCGAGTAAGAGGGACACACTCGTTGCACTGGAGATGGTGGTGTGGCGCGCACAGGGAGAGAAGGCGTCGCAGCGCTGCCATGCGTGATGAGAATGTAGAGAGGCAGAGAGGAACCTGAGGAAGGCGGAAGAGGCTGAACCGCAGGAGTCTGCGATGCAGACACCGAGGCAACGCAACGACGAAGGTTGTGACGAGAGGGGAGGGCGATAGGGTACAATTAGCACTGACACACACACACACACACACACACACGCATACAGCCCCCCATCTCTCTCCACGTTACCACGAGTGCCCTCCCCCCAAAAGTTGGCAGGAAAGCAGTGTGCTTAGCAGGACCCGTCACTGTCGTCGATGGCGGCCGCGGCGGCGATGGCCTGCGTGAGGTCGGCAAGAATGTCCTCGATCTGCTCGATACCCACCGACAGTCGGATCAGGTCAGGTGGCAGTGTACGCTGTTCCTTCGGGATGGAAGCGTGGGACAGGAGGCAGGGCATTTCTATCAGGGAGTTGCAGCTTCCGAAGCTGACGGTGAGCTTGAACAGCCTGCAAGCCCGCACAAACGCGTTGGAGCGCTTGACGCTCCCGGTCTCGATGGAGAACACGCTGCCAGGGCCGGAAGTCTGCGAGCGGTGCAGGTGGAAGTGCTCCTCGGTTAGGGAGGAGATCTGAGGGCACGTGGCGGGGTTCAAACCAGCGTAGTGCAGGCGCAACACGACATGTCCCTGACGCGATAAGAACAGCGCTACCGCGATGGCGTTCAGCTCCTGTTTCTCGACGCGGATGGACAGTGTGCGGATGCCACGCAGGAGCAGCCAGCAGTCAAACGGGGCGAGGGCGTTGCCCTGCGCGTTCTGCAGAAAGGCCACCTGCTTCACATCCTCCTCGGACTTCACGCATATGAACCCGCACATGGTGTCGCTGTGGCCGCACAGGAACTTGGTGGCGCTGTGGATTGAGTAGTCGCAGCCGAGGGCGAGCGGGATGCAGCGGAGCGGCGACATCATGGTGTTGTCGATGGACACCTTCACGTTGTGCGCGTGGGCAATCTCACAAACAGCACGGATGTTGACAATACGCATCAGCGGGTTCGTGGGGCTCTCCAGGTGCAGCAGCCGCGCCCCCGGGTTCCCGACGAGCGCCTTGCGCACCGCCTCAGTGTCCCACACCGCCACAAACACAACTTTGATCCCAAGTTGCGAGGTGATCTGCGTCAGGAGCCGGTGCATGCCCCCGTAAAGGTCGCTGCTAGCAAGAATGACGTCGCCAGCCTTCAGCGTTGTCACAAGCGTCTGCAGTGCCGCCATCCCGGACGAAAAGGCGAAGGCAGCGTGGGCACCCTCGAGATTGGCAACGAGGGTTTCGATGGCTGTTCGAGTCGGGTTGCCGCTACGACTGTAGTCGTACGGGCCGAACTCCTCGATGTCGGGCTGCACAAAGGTAGCGGTTTGGTAGATGGGCATCGAACTCGGGTGATACGGGTCGTTGGGACAGCCATCGAAGATGACGACCTGAGTGCTGGGGTGCTTCGCCGCGTGGTCAAAGTGCGGGCGCTTTGGGTAGGTGGGGAGTTCGCTGTAGTCCGCTTCTTTTGGGAACTTGTAGCTGACGGGAAGCATCGCTTGCTCCAGGTACTGCCGCTCCTCCTCCAGTGCTGTCAGGATAGTGCGGTTGATGGAGGTTTTGGCTGCGCTGATCGCGTGCATCATATCCATCTGGGACAGTTTCTCCCTGAGGAGGTGGTTTTCCGCCACGAGCTTGGCGATCTGGCTCTCGCTCTTGCGACAACAACAGCACTTGTCCTCGTTGTAGTGATCTGGCTCCGGCAATACATCGTGTGGCGTCGTCGTGTGGGCTGCCATTTGGGTCATGATGATGATGGACGAGGAGAAAGGGATAGAGAGAGAGGGAGAGGGAGAGGGGAAGGGGGAGGGGGTGCGGCAGTGATCGATGACTACGGCGGGTGAGGTGTGGGAGTCGGCACTTGGCGGAGCCAAGAAGATGGGAAGAGCGATGCTGCTGAGTGGATCACTCTGGGTGGCTTCGGCGCACACAGAGAGAAAGGGTGAGGGAGGAGGAGGGGGGGGGGAGACGATGGAGATTGATGAGGAATGGGGTGAGGGAGAAGTGGCATGACCAAGCATCCTCAAGGGGGGAAGGTGATGTTTGATGCTAGTCGGAATCCTTACACTGCACGTCTAGAGAAAGAGGCAGTGGTAGAAGTGGTGGTGATGAGTGTATCTGTAGGCCGCCGCCCCAACCCACCATCGGTCGGCGTGTGTTGACATTTTTTTCTCTTTTTTTTTTAAAGATTTGAAACAGACGCGTGCCGGGGCGGTGGTGGCGCGCAGACACATTTTGTGGGTGTGTGAGGGGAGTACGGGTGTGTCCTCGTCACTCGCCGCGCGCCCCCTTCGAGAGGGAGGAAGGTGTGTGTGTGTGTGCTGGTGGGCGGTGTTAACAAGAACAGCACCAAGAAGAAGCGTAATAATAAAAAGGAAAGAAGCGACCGTTTTACCGGCCACCGCGGCGGCAGCGGACAGAACTCTCCGAGACATGAAAGAGGAACGAGAGGAAAAGAAGACAGCTTCTCCGTTGGGCGACACACACACAC
>NC_025859.1:128173-145034 GCF_000755165.1 Leishmania panamensis | reverse complement strand
CTCCGTTCGGTCGGACGACACACACACACACACACACACACACACACACACACACACACACACACACACGCACACCATCGTGTCATCTGGGGCTTGCTCCCACTCACACTAGAGAACGAACGAAAAGGGGACACAAACAGCGAGGCCATACGGCTACTTAACAGAACTTTGCCTGCGAAAAGTCCATCTCGGGGTGCGCCTCCATAAACTTGCGTAGCATGTCCTGCTTCTTTTGCTCGTCGGAGGTTGGCCTGCCCATCATCTTCTGACGCTGGTCGTACATCATCTTCTCCACCGTCTGACGGGTGTCGCTGTCGAGATCGTCCAGCTTCGAATTCTCCGGCATCACTTTCTGCAGGTCGATCTCCGGATCGCCCTGGAAGATAGTTTTCCACCACTCCATTGAGTTTGCCTTGTAGAGGGTCACGACAACGGTTTTGCCGTCTTCGATGGTCCACATGCATTCCTCAGCGCGCACCTTGCCGTACAGCTCGCCGTCCACAATGGGTGACCCCCCCTTCATCCCAACCAACAGCCGGCTGCTCGTGATCACGACATTCACTTGCTTTCCCTTGACGTTCGCCGCCGGCAGCGGCACGCGCACCTCGGCCTCCTGCAGTGACTGGGAAAATATGTACTTTTCGTAGGCGAAGCCGTTGGCGGCGGTAGGCGGCAGTCCGCGTGGGGCATCAGCGGTGTCGGCAAAGGCCTCCTTCGCGTC
The DNA here is from genome assembly GCF_000755165.1 of Leishmania panamensis. Taxonomy (NCBI): domain Eukaryota; phylum Euglenozoa; class Kinetoplastea; order Trypanosomatida; family Trypanosomatidae; genus Leishmania; species Leishmania panamensis. Next base: position 144,313 of record NC_025859.1, on the reverse strand, counting down.
TGTCTCGGCCTGCTGTGCCGCCTCCTTCGCTGCTGCTTCCTTTCTCGCCTTCGCCTCCGCGACTTCGCATTGCGCCTTCTCAAGTTCTAGTTTCCGTTGTGCGGCGTCCTTAGCGGCCTGCGCGGCAGCTGCGGCATTTACTTCCTCCTCGTTCTCGAGCACCTCCACTCGAGAAGAGGTGCGCGCCGACTGCTGCTGCTGCGCGGCCGCCTGTGCTTCTTGCGCCTTGCGCTGCTTTTCCTCAGCTGCAGCCAGGTAGCGGTCCATGACCTGATGCACGCTGCGGCGCGCCATGTCAGGCTGACTGAAGAAGTCGGTCTTTCGGCTGAGAAAGGAGAAGAAAGTGTCAAGGATGCCGTCGATGCCCTCCTGTTGCTGCGCAATCGCGAGTAGCATCGAATCGAAGCGTTCGTCAGGCATTGCGATGAGGGGGGGGGGAGGCGTGTAAAGGGGTGCGTCTTGGGCCGAGTGGCGAGGCGACGACGGCGGTGTGTGTGTGTGTGTGTGCACGGTATGCCAGTCTTTATAGGATTAAATCTGGGGAAAGGTGATACACGAAAAGAGGGAAGGCGGACGTTACTGTAAGAGAGGCACGCACGCGCTCACACCGTGTGTGCGTCTGTGTGTGATATCGAGACTGAGGCCTCTAGGGGACAGGGAGAAGATGGACTCTTAATGAAAGGAAGCGTGTGCGTGTGCGTGATCGAGATGGTATCCTGACAGCTCAACGAGGAGACGAGACATGTAGAGACCAGGACAGTGTGTGTGTGTGTATGTGGGTGGCGCAGCGTCGAAAAGGTTGATGCACATACAGAAAAGAGTGAGCAGGAGAGCAGGAGAGTGAGAACGCGTATATATGTGGGTCGAAGTCAGCAAAGTAGCCGATGATGTCCCCCCCTCCACCACACTACAACACAGAGGAGATGGCTGCAGCTGGGCTGTGCATTCCGCTCAACTCAAGTTACAGGAGTTCACCCATGAGCCTGCATATATGAGTCTCTGTTTCTCTCTCTGTGTGTGTGTGCGTACGCGTGGATTCTCTGAAGCAGCAGGTGAACAAGAAAAACACAACAATCGCAGCGGCACCCTTCCTTCGCCATCTCACACGCGCAGTGTTCCCTGCGGTGCACCAACACCCCTGACACAGCCCTGCCAGTGCGTCCACACGCCGCGTCAGAAGCAACAGCTCCTGCTGATGGACCGATTCACGCCGAGGGCCAAATCAGAGGGGGAGGAAGTCAACCCCCGCTCCCACTGCACACCAGGCGCTTGTCCACAGGTCCTTCCACTTCAGCTCTGCCCCTCCCCTCCTCCCCCCAAACGCACGCAGCGCCGTCGAGAAGACGGTGTTAATGTCGCCCGTCTCCGTCTGTCACTCGGCCAGGTGAGTTGCTGCTATGAAACGTTCTATCCTGTCGAGTTAGCCATGGAGTGATAAGCAGGACGCACAGCACGTGGTAGGCGTACAATGCCACGGAGAGCGACAGGCGCACACTTTGACGGTGAGCTGTCTCACTCCTGCTCCCCACGTGCTGCGATCGCACCTCCGCGGTGGTGTAGAGGAAAACGTTGTCCGTTGCTTAGGGTTCCTCTTCGTCCGAGAGCTGCCACTCACAGCGTTGGTGGTGATCGTGGGTGTGCGTGCACACGTGCAAGCCTCGCCGACAGCGCCGTCAGCACTACTGGAGCTGCGCCACCGCAACGTCACCTAGTAGCGGCAGAGGGATGCGGAGGCGGTCCCTCGGAATGAGCAGCGACACCGGGAGTGACTGCTCCCCCACTGCAGCTGGAAAAGGCGTGTATAGGCATGCGTGATGGCGACACTGACGTTCACAGCGCGTGGAGAGGCGACGTGAAAGGGCCAAAGCAGATAAGATGGCAGCAGCGCATGCAGACGTCCCTGGGGGTGCGCACGCGCCTGCGATATCACATGCTCTAAGCAGAGGTGCTGTACCACCGCGTCGGAAGTTGTTAGGTGAGGGGGTTTCAGACGACTGCTGGGCATCAGCGACACAAAGGATCGTCGCCGCCACCGCTGCAGGTGTGACTCGCCATGCTCCAGTGCGGCAACTCCGATCCTCTCGCTGCAGCTGGGGCTGTATCTGTGGTGCCCAGTTGCGATATTGAGAATGAATGCCAAGCACGAAAGGTGCGACTGGCAGGCACGATTGGGCGCGGATAGCTGGTCGTCATCTTCTTCACCGCATTGCGGAATGGGGGTGCAATGATGCGCCCCTCGAGGATGTGGACCGTCAGTACCAACCAGGCGGTGGCGTGTGCGTTATCAGAAGTACATCAACCGGTGAGGGGACAACTGTCGGAATCATCGGCGCTGACAAGACCCACGTCTCACGGACAACCGCCACAGAGGGGTTAGTGAAGCCGCTTGAGAAGGGTTGTAGCTCCGGGGTGGGGAGCGCGTCGCGTGAAGGTGACCGCCGACGAGTGAAAGGGTGAGGTTGAGGATGCCGTGAGCCCTCTGAGCTTCGTCCGTTGAGGTGAAGAGAGGTTTGTGTCTGTGCCAGCCGCACACACGGCGGTTTGGCTTTGACATCTCTCTCTCCCCCTCCCTCTGCGACTTCCCACTAGCGATACAAATGGGGGTGGGGGGGGGGTGCGTACAGAGAGAGAGAGAGGGTAAAAGAGAGGGGCGAGGCAAGGAGGGGGGAATGGTGGGGAGAAGTGCAAGCAGAAATCAAACTCCGTGTGATGCCTCGATGACTCGGACCCATCATCATCCGCTCACCCTCTTCAGGTGCACGCATGAGACGGGGGGAAAGGAGAACGATGTATGAGTGCGTTGCAGAGGCGAGCCCTGCGGGCTGCGGTAAAACAGCAACACAGACATGGCTACTCGCGAGAGACAGCCGCAGAGGGAGAGGTACAGCAAGGGCCGTGGGTATAGAGAGGGACAATTAAGGTCTGTAAGGAACAACTGCACAACCCCCACACGCACAAAGACACAACAGGGCCATCGTAGTGCTGAGAAATAGTGCGGACGAGGCGCGCAGCTGCTTCGGTTGTTGCAGCCGCTTGCAAGAAAAGAGCAGAATGCATAACCCCCCCTTCTTCTTCCCCCTTCTTCTTCCCCCTTCTTCTTCCCCCTTCGCCAACCACGTACACACAAAGCGACGGGGGGGGGACGCTCATGTGTGGAGGTTTTCCCCTGCCTCTTTTTCTGGCTGCTGGCATGGCATTGCCCACTTCAGCAGTGGGAGAAGTCGACAACATCAGTGATTTCCTCTGCAATCCACTGCGACACCCGCTGCTTGACCTTTGCCTGGTCCTGTTGCTTGTAGAAGAGAGGCTGCTGGAACTCCTTCATAAGGTAGCTGCGGTCTTGCAGGAACTCGTGAACCGAGGAGATGCCAGTCATGCCGCCCGACCACGGCGTGCATCCCACGGCGTCGTCGACGCCAAGGCGGACGTGCACGCGTGGGATCTGCATGCTCGACAGCTGAACACCGTCGCGGGTGTGCAGGAACACTGTGGTGGGGTTATTGACGACGGAGTTGAGCTCCCGAAACAGCGTCCGTGCCTCAATGTCACTGGCACCGTAGCCCCGCATGACGGGCAAGTTTGTGCACCGCCCAACAGCAAAGATGTTCGGGTGGTTTAAAAACTGCATGAGTGTGCTGACACGGTAGTGGCCGTCCATCGTCTCGTGCTCGCGCAGAATGTTCGGCAGCGTTCTCGACCGGCTTTCCAGCGCATCCCATTGGATAGGCCTGGGAGTGTCGCCTGTCAGCGCAAAGACGTAATCGAAGTTTTCCTCTACCCCGTGCGTCTGCACTGCCCCGCACTCCTCCACCTCGTCCCGCTTGCCGTAGTACACCTGCTGAAGAATGGACTGCTGCCGCCGCCCCTCACTCTGTAGCGTGTCGTAGTGAATTCGGTATTGATCCGGAACGACACCGCGGGGAGGCCAGACAGTGTTCAGCAGCGACTGCCACCACGGCATGTTGATTGTGGCGAGCGTCAGCGACGACTCCGGCGCCGCCCCACTGGAGGTGGGAGGGGCCACCAGCTGACCGGGACAGGGGTGTCGTGTGGGTGAGGAGGAAGAGTCCGCCTTCTCGCCGTTGCTCGGCAGAACCACACCGTCCACATCTGTCACGCGGCTAAGCAGGTGGAGATGCATATTTGGATTCGACAGCAGCTTTTCCTGAGCGTGGCGCCGGCACACACCGGGGAGGCGCGGCAGAAGCTCAGCCCGCTGATGAAACAGGTGCACCTGCAGGTCTGGTCGGGTACTAGCCAAGTCGTGCGCGAGGGACGTGCCGGCGGGGCCGCCACCAACGACGGCGACCTTCTTGCAGGACTGCAGAAACTCGTTAAAACGCTTCAGTTCCTGCACCCGGCCAGAGATGGTGCGCTCGCGAGTCTGAAAAGGGAACGGCTTGCGCTCTCCTGTTGCGAGAAAGAGAAGATCGTACGGTACGGTGCGGCCATCGCGCAGATACACCTGCTGCTCATCCACGCCGGCCACGGTGCCCGTCACAACGTTGCTGCGCTTGAGGTAATAGCGATGCAGCACCATCATGCGTCGGCACGCTTTTGGGTTCACGTCCTCCTTCCACGGGTTGGTGATGATGGGAATAATGTCGTTGGTGAGCTCGTAGAAGTTTTTCTCATCGATGTGCGTGACGTCAAACATGCTGTCCAGCTGATAGGCCATCTTACTCCCAGCGTAGCCGCCCCCCACAATGACGGCGCGGATGGGGACAATGTCCTTGCTCGGGTCCATAATGATGGACAGTGTCGGCGGGTCGAGGGCCAGGGAGACATTCGTAGGGCCGCGGTGGTAAGCTGAGCAGGCCGAGCCTACCAGACCACTAACAAGAAACTTCCAGAGCATCGTGAGGCTTCTGTGCAGAGATGCTGAAGGGGGAAGGAGAAGGAGCGCGGCGTGAAGAAGAAAACGAGACCGAGAGGAGACGGTGGAGCACAGGCTTCAATGCATCAGGAGGAGCACATCGCATTTTGACGAAGGAAGTGCATCACCTCTCCTCCCACGTACGCACGCGCGGATGTGGTGATCACTGCTGGCGACCTGGACTCGTCCCCTCCCCCCTCCCCCCTCACCACAGGCCACAAGGGCCAGTAGTGGCGGCAGTAGAGCATCACGAGAGAGCAGCACAGAAGATGGTGTTGGCACTTGCCACCCCCTTCCCTGTAGTCTCTCACTAACACGTCAATGCACCCCACTTGGGCATACCACCATGCAGATACTCAGATGTGGAATGCAAAGAGAGGGAGGGAGGAGACGGCAGCAGCGATGCGGTGCGTGTGTGCTACCTACTTGGCTTTCAGTTGTGGAGTTTTAGTATTTTCCTTCATAAGCACACCTCTGCGCGCTTATGTGTCGCATGAGCCTGTCCGTCATCCTCCTCGCCAATACCCCCTTCTCCTTTCACCTTCTCTCTCCCGCGACGCCTGCACCTGCGCCTGACGACCGTGTGAGCCACTTGCTTGTGTTCTCCCTCTCATCTCGTTGAGGTTTGTGGGAGAGATGGCCAGGGAGAAAGAGAAAGAGTCGGGATGCACGAAAGTGGAGGCCTCACTCGACGACGCGCACCTTAGTGAGCAGTTGCACCACCGCCATCACCTCTTCGGCCACGCGCAAGAGGTAGGGGTCTTCTCTCTCCGCCAATACCGTGGCGTACATATCGGCGCCGTCATCTCTTGTCGCCATCGTTGTCGGCGGCTTCAATGATGCGTCGCCTAGGATTGCCGTTCCGGCGCATGTCGTATCGACGAGCGCTGAGGTAGATAGATACGCGGACGCGGCAGCGCCCCCGTACATGCGCTTCCACTCACGCAGCAGCGCAGGCAGGTTGATCTCCACCTCCACTTCGAATGTGGCGGTCTGCGTGTCGCTCCGACCGACGCGCTCTGCTCTTCTCTCCGGAAAAAACAGTGCTGGTGTCGGGATCACCGAGCCAACACCGAACGTGGTCGTACCCGTGACCGCCGCGGGTGATGAGGGCGCCCCCACGTCCTTGTCAAGGTAGGAGCGCATATTTGGGGGTGGGTACCACCACACATCTTGGCTGAGGGTCGATTGCGTTATTTGAATGGAAAAAAAAGGCCCCACCGGAATGCACATGCGCGAACGGAAGCGCGACGCTTTCGCCCTCTCGTTCGTTGCATCCGTCAGCTCAACCGGAACAGTCGCCTCCTTAGAGAGAGCAAAGCGCACGTCAGCGCACCAGCCTGGGCAGCACATGTCCACCACGGCCAGCCGGCTCTTGGTTTCGGCCGACAGCACCGTGATACCGTGGGTGAGGGACAGGGGATTGTACAGGGGCGCCTCAGAGTTCAAGGCGGGTGCCTTAACGCTGTCTGCGCGCATGGTGGGGGCCACCTCGTGTAGCCGTTGGTAGCGACAGCGCAGTCGTTTCCCATTGGAAAGAAACACGTGTACATCAACTTTCCCGCTTTGTGGGTCCATGTCGTGCCGCGCGGCAAGGTCCGCCTCTAGCAAGGCTACCTGCATCCCGTAGAGCAGCGGTTGTGAAATGCCTGCATGAAATTGGTAGATATTTCGTGCTGTCTCATCAATCAAGGCTGGCGATGCTACGGCAATGGGTATGTCTAGCTGACGTGCACGAGTGTGCGCCAGGATGCTGCCGAGCCGCACCTCCAGCTCGACTCTTGTCAAGGAGGGTGCGTGGTGCTGTTCCTGTAAGCCGCGCAGGAGTACACGGGCCACATTGCGAACCAGAGGGTCCCGGTACCGCGGCACGCGTTGCAAACCTCGCATGTATGCAGGGGATTGGCAGGCAGCTGGGGAGAGGGGTGGGGGATAGCGAGAGAGAGGTCGATGTGATGGGGACACACACACACACACCGATGGACACTTTTCTCGTCTGTTGGTTACATACGCGTGATAAAACAGCTCTGAGGAGGCGAGAGGTGATGAGAAGGGGAAAGAAATGAAATGCACACTCATGCTCAGGAGTGGGAGCAGCAATCTGTGCTCACTTCTTGTCTGTCCCTCTCCAACACTCGCACGTGTGTATCTCTGCTGAGCGTTGATGGAGAGCGGAGAGGTAGGGGTGGGGAAGAGATGGAGAAGAAGGAGAAGGCTATATTTCTGCTTGTGCGTGTAAGTGCGGAGTGGCAAGACGTGCGAGATGCACCTCTTGCCGACCCGTTTCAGTGAGAGAGAGAAAGAGCAGCACCCTGCCCCTTCTTTCCTTCCATTCATGCGTTCATTGTGTGCCTCTGTGTGTGCGTGTGTGTGTGTGCGTGTGTGCTGGGGTTCGTGATGTGCACAAGTCTGAACTTACGCGCGCTGTTCCGCATTCGTGGCACAGTGGGAAGACCTCCCGCACCGCCCTCAGACTCCCTCCCTCTTTCTCTCAGCGGAACGAGTGGTGGGAGAAGAGAGAGAGGGAGGGAGAGAGAAAACAAAGATGGGGTCTGGGCGCTTTCTTCTCACGCACCCCCCTCTCTCTCTCTGTGTGTATGTGTGTATCCTTATTCAAGTTTGAATTCCTCTTGGTAGTTCGTCCCCCATATTCACTCGCGCGCTGAACACACGGCGTCTCGTTATTGTTTCTCTACTCCAACCAATACGTGGACGCAGCTCAGGTGAGAGGGTCAATATAGCGGGAGGTGTGTGTGTGTGTGTGTGTGGTCCACGAAGGAGAGGAGGAGGGATGGAGACTTCTATGATCTCTATCAGAGGCGAGCTTTAAAAAGGACCCGCACACAGGATAACCACGTAGCCAAAGCTCTATTGTGCACATACACCGTAGTTGTTTGTCGCTTGTCTATGTGTGGCTGCACAGGCAGTGATCATGCTGCGGACTACCGCCACCGTCCCTCTTTGCCCACCAGCCGCATACACACAGGCAAGGACACGCATTCACCCACACACGCGCACTCCGTGCACTCCCGTCTTCTATTACTGGCGTTGTATAGCTGCCCCGAGGACTTGGAGGTGTGTGTGTGTGTCTGTGTGCAGGGGGGGGGGTAAAAGAGGGAGGAGGGGCACCGCATCTCCTCGTCACTTCCTCTTTCGGGTTCGTCACCCCTCCCTTCGGTCTCAAACCAGAGGGGGTGGCTCTAATACTCGTAGCGACCAGCAGCGCCGAAGCGCGAGCCACTGCTACTGCTACTGCTACTGCTCAACGTCCGGAAGGGCTTGACAGCCCCGGACACTGCTGCCGGCGCTGGCACCGGCACGGTTGCAATACTCGGCACTGGAGCTGGTAAAGACCAGCTATTGACACTGGTGGTGTTACCGCTGGTGCTACCTGCCACAACCGGCACCGGGAGGGGCGGTGCGTGAGAGAGGGGGGTGTTCGTCATACGAAGAGGTTGAACGGACGTCGGGTGAGGCACGGAGGGTTCCGGCACTGTGGCCGGGGGCGGTGGGCTGTTGTGCGTGCTGCTCACAGATGGCGATACTGTCGAGAGTGGCGCTGTGTATGAGTACTGCTGCGTGGGGCTGCTGCTGTCGCGTGCGGCGGGCGGCGGAGTAATCGGGAGTAGCGCTGGCGTTGCAGCTGCAGGCACAGAAGTGCGAGAGGAAAAGTACGACCCTACGCCGAGTCCGGGGGAAGAGACAGGAGGGGCAAGAAGGCCGGTAGAAGTCGTCGATGGCAACGGTATCGGTGCCACAGAGGTTGATGTCGCCGCTGCCGTCGCAAGTGCGGCACCGCCAAGTACGCCTGTGCTTGTCAGGGTCGATAGGGTCCACGGTGTCGCGCTGATGTGAGAGAGCGAAATGCCTGGGGGCCCTTTGCTAACCGCACGGTGCGGAGGCAATGTTGAGGTGGATGTGAGGCTGGAGTTGGTGCTGCTCTCTACCCGGTGGTGCGGTTTCGGATGCACCACTAGCGGCTGAGGAATGCTTACGGACGGCGTGGGGGTTGGAGCGGCAGGTGCGCCGGCTTCAGTTATGGCCGCCGTGGTGGGAGAGGGTATCGGGATGACGGCGGTGGATAAGCCTGGGGCTGAGGGTGTCGAGGGCTGAACTGTTGGCGGGTGCTGCTGCTGCTGCTGCTGAATGCCGTAGCTCGGTTGCGGTGCTAGAGAGCTTGACCGCAAGGGTGATTGAGCGGTAAGCGAGGGCATCGCTTGGATCAGCGGCGCCGCTGGGGAGGTTGATGCAGGCTGCGTTGAAGACGACTGTGAGTGCGAGGGTGGTGACACAGGGGAGGGTGCCGTCACACCTGTCGTATAGTCACGCTGCTGCTGTTGCTGCGGTGGCGGTGGTAGTAGTGGTGCTGGGGGCGGTGTCGACGGCGGTGTGAGAGAGGGGACGGCTTCGGTGGTGGTGGACTGTTGCTGCTGCTGGTGTTGGCGTTGCTGTGCGTTCTCCAGTTCCGCTACCCACGCAGGCCACGCACCAGCGGGGACGCCAGTAGATGCAGTGATGCAGGGACCAGGGGTGGACTGTGGAGGTGGCGGTGGCGCTTCGCTGAGCACTGTGGACGCTGCAGACGACTTGCTTGCCCTCAGCGCTCGTATCTCGGCCTCCAGGCTCACCAGTTGGCGCCGCAGTGCGTTTTCCGAGGCCTCACGCTGGCAGGAGAGGTTATAGTTCATCATCGCGCTGATGTCCGGCACGACCGGTATACCTTGCAGATGCTCTGGAATTGTGTTCAGTGCGCTTTCGGTTGTTGTCGCAGATGGCGCCGCGGTCGCACTCGAAAGCGGCGACGGCGGCGGCAGTGAGGGAGAAACGAGCGGGTGCAGGCTTGTACTGGAGGGCGCCGACGCTGGCTTCTGTTCCTGTTGCTGTGGTGGCGGGGATGTTGGCTGAGACCGCGAGGCACCCAGCATCATAAGTATCAGGTTCTCACGCTGTTGCCGCTCCATCACCTCCTTGTCTCTTTCTAACTGTTCCACACGGTGACGAAGTTGCTGGAGCGTCTCAGCATCCCCGGCGGCTGCGATGCAACCACCAGCAGCAGGTGGGATGGAAGACTCTGGGTGGTTGCCGTAAGTTGGGCCGCCGCCGCCGCCCGCGATTGGCGGCGGGGGAGGGGTGGCAGTGCCTGCGACCGGCGAGTTTGTCGACCCCGCTGTCGTGTTATGCCTCTTGCGCAGGTGCGACTGCATGGACTCGGCCTTGTGGTACTCATCCCCGCAGTATGGGCAAATGTACAAAGTCGCCGGAACGCCGGGGGCAGCACCGCTGCCGGTCACCCCGCGCGCCAACGCTGCATGCACGTTGTACTCGTACGCCAACAGCGTGCGCCGCTGCGTCTTGGCCTGCTTCTTCAGCAGGGCGGTCTCGTCGGAGAGCCGCTGGAGAAGCATCTCCCGCTCATGCGCAGTGGCCTGCTGCCCCTCCATACGGTCGTTCAGCTTGACGTTGATGTTGGCGAGGATCTCCTGTGAGTAGACCAAGTACTGGATCACCACTTGGCAGAGCTGAAAGAGGTGCAGGATGTGGTCTGGCGTGAGGAGGGCGGCCTCATCGCGTGTCACACGGGAGAAGGCGATGTTCTCGATGATGCGCTGCAGGGTGCCCACGTTGGTGGACTTCATCAGTCGCTCAACATCAATGGAGACGAGGATGCCCCAGTCAAGGCGCTCGTTTCCCTGAACAAATTGAAAGGCAGTGGTGGCCATCTTCTCACGTGAGGGGTTACGTGTGGTGGTCCACCTCCACGCTCGTTTACGGCAGGAATATCTATAATACTTTTATTCCTTTGGCTATGTAAGCGAGCGCCTAGGTGCTTCTCTCCTCTCTCCTCTCTCTCTGTCGAAGAGGTGATGGGTAGAAATCGGCTTTCCAAGCAGGCAGGAAGAAAATGGTTTCACACAGATACCTTCACCCTCATCTACAGCCAGCTGACCTGGGAGCTATAGCACCGCTAGTGAGGTAGGCGAGCACCTGTTCTTCGGCACTAGACTTCTCTCGGTCTCCTCTCGTTTGTGTCACGGTATGTGTGTGTGTGTTGCTCGTTTTGCCTTGCGCTTGCAACGGCGACGCTGATGTCTGCCAGTCGTGCGGGTCAGCGACTAAGAGGAGGAAAGGAAGGGCGCAGAGGGAAGGAGGGGGGTCCATCTAATGCAAAGGTTGTTGAAGAATGCTCGGGGAGGCCATGTGAGCTGAAGTAGTTGCAGCAGAGGGCCACACACAAACACACACACACACACACACACACGCAAACGACAGGAAGAGGTCGCTGCTTTTCTCACCTCCACAATAGCCACCCACTAATGACCAACGCCCACACACGCGGATGCTTCCGACTATATGTGCATGTAGGCCTCAGTATGAGGGCGTCCATCGTTCCTTGGTTTGGCCACAGGAGCAGACCTCAGTGGGCATGCACAGGGACAAGATGTGGGTGGTGGTGGTGATGTGGTGGGAGGTGGGAGAGAGAAGGGAGGGCCTGGGGGTGGAGGGTGGAGAGCGAGGGGAGCTCAACTCACCACATCACACCCCTGCCCATCATACGGAGACTACGACACACACACACACGCACACACACATACACCCACACCTCCACACACACACACACATACGCGGCACGGACGTGGGTACGCTTTGCCTTATGTGGAGGTGTGTGTGTGTGTGTGTGGCTCAGGAAAGCGAGAGGTCAAAAGACAGCCGAAAAAGGGAACACCACCGCCACCGCAACAACGGCGTGGCCATTTTCACCAATTGCGCTTAGACGACCGCCCTTGCTTAGTCGTTTCTTTTTAGGGAGAAATGTGAGGCAAAGTAAAAGAGCCGGCGTGATAGCGCGAGAGGCGGAGGCGAGGAGGATGGGAGGAGGCGCGGGTAGTGGGCCCATATGCACTCGACGCGTTCTGCAGCACTATTTGCCGAGACCATCCGCTACACCACCCCGCCTTCTCACACTCTGCGCTACCGTCGCCCTACGAGGTAACAAAGGAAAAGACGCCGGAGTCGCGCTCAAGCAACTGGACCATGCGCGACGTGCCCACCAAGCGGTTCAGCTCGTGCGTGTCATAGCGGCAGTAGAGTGTCATTGTGAAGGCGTTCGGCGACGTCGACACGAGCCTGTTTGCGAGGGACGCGTAGTACTCGGGGAACATTGGCGGACTGTAGAAGAGGAGCGCCTCTGCCAGCTTCACAAAGTAGCGCTTGAAGTAGTAGAAGCGCTCCGTCACGAGCAGGACCGGGCGCTCGAGGTCAGAGAACTGCCCAAGAGCCTTGCGCTGCTGCTTTAGCGAGGTGTACTCGCACAGTGCCACATAGCTCTCACGGTACTCACGGTGGAGGTAGTTGCGCACGCGCACAAAGTCGAAGTACGAGGGAACAAAAATGATGACGCGGACGTCGCGCTCGGCCATGGCGTTGATCTTGGTCTCGTACACCTGCTTCGTGAAGAACTCAAAGCGGTCCTCGTCGACGGTGGCCAGCGAGCCTGGGTCGAAGCGGATGAAGTGTTGCCGCACCGGAACTAGCACCCGTGACAGCACCCCGGGGTCGGCGCGGCGCTGCAGAAGAAGTTTCCCTGAGTTGTTCACAGAGGCGGTGCGGAAGGTGGCCAGCATTGTCGCGTTACATACATTTGTCGACATGATTGTCTGGCGGTGGCGGCCGCTCTTGCCTTCCAGCACCCACGCGTAGACGCGGCGCAGATCAGAGAGGCCGTGCGTAGTGTCGGTCGGGCGTTTGTTCAGCAACTCCAGCACAGCCGTGACGTGCATCCAGTTTTGTTGAAAGAGCATCTGCGCGTCCTCGAGGAGGCACACTTCGATGGAGGAGAGGGAGACGAGAACGTCACCGTTCTTCTCGATACGGCGGCGCAGGCCGAGCGGAGAGCACAGGAGCAAGTCGCTGTTGAGGGGGTGCGAGTAGACGTGCACCCGATCCGGCTCCAGCCGCAACCCTACACAGAAGGAGTCGTCGATGTTGCCCTCGAAGGCGCGCTGGTAGTCGCGCGGCCGCCGCTTGAAGGTTGGATCGACGGCCTCCTCAATCTCCGTAAAGTCCTGCTCGAACATGGCCAGCTTAGGGCACCTGGACGGGTCGGCTTGCAGTATGGACACTAGTGAGTAGACAAACTTGTAGGCGTGGTTGCGCAGTGGGCACAACACACACAAACGTGTCTTGCTGAAGCCACGGTCGCGAAGCTCGAGCTCCTGGTCATCGGTGTCCAGATTGTGCTCTTGCTGCTCGCTGTCGGCCTCACAGCAAATTTCATCAGACTTCGTCACTTCCTTCTCTGGTTTGTTTTGCTGACTGACGGGGGCCTTGCCTTTTGCCTGCCGACCCCGGTTTCTCGTAGAGCTCTGCTGTGTGAGCCACTTCGCATCAGCAGAGAAGGCGTCGCTGTCCAGAGTGCCTCCGTTGTGTCTGCGTTGCCTCTTCTGCTGGTCACGACAGCGACGCCTTCTCTGCGCCTCCTGGCGCTTTGCCAGGAGGGTGTCATGCGCTAGCACGACAGACCGGGCCTTGAACCAGTGATTGAGTAGGTGCAACGCGAAGATTTCGCGCCGCGACTCGCTGTTCTGCCAGCAGTGGAGTGTGTCAAGCAGGTCCGCGTAGCCTTGCAGCAAATCTAGCAAGCCACGCTCCTCCGCGGTAAATGTGGGTACGTTTCGGCCTGCACGGAATGCCGCCCACTTCTCCCACAACAGAGGATGGAGGTACGGTGGGCACGCCGTCCATGGCTCTGCTGCCTGAGGTGCTGACAGCGGTGGCAGTGACGCAGCACACCGCTGCACATCAAACGGCGCGTGTAGCAGGTGCTGCTGTGCGTGCGCCGTGGCGAGTACTGCAACGTTCTCCGGGTGCACTGCGGCGAACTCCTCCGGAGAGGCAAAGAAGATGCCCAAATCCTTCTTATCTTTAGTCGTCTTCAGGCGTTCAGCGGCGCGCGCCTGAAGACGCTTGTTCGACTCGGCCAGCAGCTCCAACGCGGCATGCGGTACTGGCAGTGGCTTCAGCGGTGTCTCGTCAAGCGCGCCGTGCAAATTGAGATGATACTTGCGCACCCACTCATCCCTCTCTGTCAACACAGAACTGCTACTGTTGTCCTTCGCGCCGTTAGCCTCACCAACAGCGCCGCACTGCCGCAGGATAGAGACGGTGCTTGGGTTGAACTGAAAACTTTGCAGAAGAAGGCGCTCTTGTGAATCCGTTTCCCGTTCCTTCCCTGCCGCCGCGTCATCGTCTTCGTCATCGACATAGATATCCTCCCGCTCTTCACCCTCCTCCTCGTCCTCCTCCTCGCCGTCGTACATCATCGCATCATCGAAGAGATCCGCTCCGTCATCGTCATCGTCGTCTACTTCTTGAGCGTCTCCATCGCTCCTCTCGAGGTCGAAGAGCGGATTGTCGTCGTTTTCATTTTCCTCATCCTTGCCGACACTGTCGTCGTCATCGTCACTGTCGCCCATGTCCATGAGAAGGTCTGTGTCAACGACGTTGTCGGCGTCATCCGTCTCCTCCCCAAGCTCCGTCACTTCCTCACCATCCGCACCTTCGTCGTCGTCGTCGTCACCGCTGCCGCTGACAGCACCCAAATAGAGTCGCCAGTCTTCGCCGTCCACATCCGCGTCGTCGTCGTCGCCGCACGCGGCGCTCGCTTTCGCTTGGGCACACTCATGACGAGCGCGACGCCGCTGCGGAGGTGGGCGACGGTTTTGCTTTCCTTCCGTCGAGAGCGATTCCCTCGCGTTTGCATTGTCACTGTCGTCATCTGCGCAGCTGTTCCATCCATCTGCCACTTTCTCATCCTCGTCGGCGTGAGTGTCATCGCGGCGTGACGCGGATGTCGGTTGCCGGCGGGAACGCTTATACGATGCGGCTTGGGGGTCGGAGGGCGAAGTTACCCCCAGCATCTTCTGCAGCCGCCGCAACGACTTCGTCTGGCGGTACTCCTCCGCGTCCGAGTCTGTCGATGGTTCGTCGTCGCTGGAGCTGCTTACCTCCGCGAGCTGCTCCGCCTCGCGCTTCGCCGCGTACAGCTCCACCCGCTCATTGTGCTTGCGCCGCCTCTCCTCCTTGGATGCACCCTTGGTGCCACGCTGCTTGCGTGAGGAGGCGCGCTTCTCCTTCGCCTTTAGCCTCCGGAAGAAACCGCTGGGCCGCCCCATGAATTGGTCTTTTTCTCCCTCTCTTCGTGGGGCCTCTCTTTGTGTGTAGTCGATGGCGTTGATGCGCGCCCCCAAATGTGTGCGCGTATGCGTACAAGAGGGTCGTGCGCGAGATGGAGTGGAAGAGAGAGAGAGGAAAGGGGGGCGGATGGGGGGAAGGGAGAAAGATGGGAAGGGTTTCGAGTGGAGGAGGAGGAGAGCACACCAGATACAGACAGACAGTAGGAGGTGCTGGGGGATTCAGTGCCGCTGCCGTTAGACGCAGCTCCTTCGAGAGGAGACCAGGAGCGTGTGTATGTGTGTGTGTCCGCAAGACGTAGGTGGGCGAAGTCCACTGGAAGAGAAAATCGGGACCCCCGATCTAACTACTGAGGCGCACCAACACTTAGCAGAGGTACTCGGGAGGGGCTGCCCGAGTCCCCTGCCCCATCATGCGTAAACGTTTACTTGTGAGGACGTCTCTACCCGCTCTCGCCAGAACGGAGCTGACCCCCGGGTGGCACACCACACGCAGAAGGAGAGATGCTCCTATGATTCTTGCACACTTGCTGCCGTCATTGCCACCGCTGCCGCCAGGGCACGTTGCTGTGCATTCACAGTCTCGACGGCGCAGCGCAACACGCGTCTGTATGCCTCCTGGCACTCTCGCAGGGCACTAGAGGGGCACTCACTGAAGTAGTAGATCGGGTCTGGAGGAGAAATATCGGCCTCTTCTTCTGCAGAGTTGGATGTCGGAGATCCTTGCTGTGGCTCAGCTGCTCGCACTTGTTGCCTCCTTCTTCGTTTACCGTTTATCAGCACCATCTCCCACGCATAACTGCAGCTGTCCACTCGGGCGGCCTCATTGTTTTCACCACGGCGAGTCTCCTCAGAGCCACTTGGCGAGGTAGTGACAGGCTTCCGTGTGAGAGACACAAGGGCCTCGAGAGTGCCTTGCGCTGTGGGCACCGCATCAAAGGATACGAAGCAGCCCCGCGTTGACTCCTCCTCCCGCTGCGCACTCGTGAAGCCGAAGGCGGCCTCGCGAAGCGTGTCGTGAAGGCGCTCGCGCACTTCCTCCAGCTGCTCCAGCGCGGCGAGAAGGGTGGCATC